>NC_059438.1:28896565-29044065 GCF_021028975.2 Sphaerodactylus townsendi
AAAATCATAGCATTTCCGGTCATTCTTAGAGCTTATCTGGTGTCACTTCCAGCCTTTCCACAGAAGTGGTTGTAGCGGCATGTATGGCATTGTTGGTCTTCTCATTACTCTGACCCTAAACCTCACATTGGTTGCCAGCTATGGCTTGGCAATCCCATAACCCATCCTGGGCTGTAGTGCTCAGAGGATTGCATACCTCCCACAAAACTGTTAATCTGTCCCTGTAATAAGTCAGGAGCAATTTTACAAAGCTTGGGGGCTAAGTGCAAGGTGGACATTCAATAATAGGGTTGCCATTTTGGGGTTGGGAAATTTCTGGAGATTTGGGCGTGAAGTCTAGGGAAGGTGGGGTTTCGGTGGGGAGAAACGTCAGCACCTCCAGGGGGAGTGATCTCTGTAGTCTGGAAATTTGTTGTCATTCCTGATCTCCAAAGTCCACCTGGATGTTGGTAACCATATTCACAGAGGGCAATTAGATGGGAAACAACCATCTAAACCCAGGGAAATTATAGCTGCATTGAGCGGATGATGTTAATCCACTTACTTAGAAATCCGCAGATTATTTAAATGTAATAGAGTTGTGGTCTAGCTATACCACAAGAACACTTTCCTTGTACAAAATGAGACTTACTTCTGAGTAGACCTGCTTAAGCTTGCTGGATTGTAGGATTGTTCTTAGCTACTTTGAAGACAGTTCTGAACATCTGACTCTGAATCTCCTGTCCCCCACCCCCCCAGAAATCAAGATTAGTACACCAACTGCTTCACTTGATGGGGCTAGCATGTCAATTTGCTAAACTTTATCATCAACAACAAGCCTTTATTGGCATACAAGCTAAACTTTATCCCTCCTCTGAGGATTAGGTGTTTAAAAGTTCACCTTTTTTTCTGCCGGTGAAAACAGGGGAATTGGTCTTTGTCTATTCTGGGCATCACGGGACCTTCTTGGGCAATAGTCCTTTGGGAAGGTGGTTATACTAAAGAGGAGGATTTGGTAAGAGTGAGCAGAAAAGCTAGCTGGATCCAGCCCAACATTTTCTCCCATTTGTAGATTCCAGCAGGTTTCATCTCTAATAAAACATAATGTTTCAATAAGAGGCCTCTTCTCTTTCTCAGTTCACATTTTACGGCCGGATCTCTTTAGAGTCATTTCCTAACATTCACAATTATCATTTGGAATATTGTGAAACAGTTGCGTTTATTGCATTTATCCCCTGCCTTGCTTTCATTGTGAAATTCAAGACCTTTCTTGTTTGTTCTTTCCACCTGCAACCTGGGACCCTACACAGGATAACACCATTTTAGGGTAATGGGGGGATGCCATTTCTCTCACATTCACACACACATATTCCCTCCCACCCTGTAATTCTGGAAGGGAAAGGAAACAACCTGGCTTGCTGAGTCACAGACTTCTGGCAGCCAACTAGATCTCTTGCTAAAGCTCAGTGCAGAGGGCCGTCAAAAAGCACAGCTGCTTTGCAATCCGTGGTTTTGAAGCCTGAAAACTGACGGTCCTATTTCTGAAAGGTGCTTCTGTTTTGTCCGGAAATTGGGCTCAGAAATGGAATTTTCCTGCATGATGTATTTTGTTGATCAGGGCTGCTTATGTTTGTAGAAATGTATGACGAATTATGTCAATACTGGCAGGACTGTTAGTTTTGGACGAGGGGTGTAACATTTCCCGTCTTGGACTGATGCTAATATTCTCTCCCTTTCCCCGTCTTTCTTTCTGTGCCTCTGAGGTTAGAGGAGATCCAGCATTTTGGAATTTAATAAAGAAACATAAAGTTCAAGCATTCAGGTCTCAATAGGTTACATTTTGCGGTGTTGAAACATGGAAGTTGGAATCTCTTGATGTGAAGCTGAGAGCGACTTATGTCATTAAAACCAACTTGAGTAGGCAACAATAAGGCAGGGCATACATATTTGAAATAAATTAGTAAATAAGCAACCGGAATCATAGTTATCTGTCCTCTAGAATTGTGCAACGTTGGTATCCATGTTCTGCTCAGAGCAAAAGACCTCTGGATTGGTCAGGCTAACAGGGCTTCTGGTGGTCTGTTCTAACGTATCTTAGCTGCAACTCTACCTCCTTACCTCAAACACAATAATAAGCTTTCTTGAGCATAAGGGAAGCCCCATCCCAGTTAGAGGTGGTTCTTCGTAGTTTTCCTGTTTTTCCACAATCAGTGGCAACCTCAAAAGCTTTAAAATGAGAAAGCTTTGAGAAAGCTTTAAATGACTTGAGAAACTCCCTGCTCATGCTCACTGCAAATGAGGTTTTTCGCCAACTAAAAAAATAAATTGATCAGGAATTTCAATACCTTTTGAGCAAGGCACGGAGTTCTTGTTCACCCTGGTACTTTGGGATTACTGTGTTGCTCACTGTCTGAACCAACTCCCAAACCATAAACTTAGATGGGCACTTTCAAGAGCAAGATGCAATTCCTTCCCATTGTCTTTTCTTCAAGGTCGATTCTCAAACATCCCTCGGCATGATTGACATTGTTCTCTCTGCCTTTCCTATACCGACTCTCTTGAACACATCTTGCTCTCCTGCCCAAAGTATAACAGCTTTAGGTCTGACTTCTCTGCCTTAACCTCGGCTGGGTTCACGGATCTCTCTACCAATGCAAAGATCATAGGTGTCAAACTTGAGGCCCTCCAGATGTTATGGACTACAGTTCCCATCATCCCCTGCCAGCATCATGCTGGTAGGGGATGATGGGAACTGTAGTCCATAGCATCTAGAGGGCCGCGAGTTTGACACCTGTGGCAAAGATGATTCTTTGGCTCAACAACCTTGAGGCCGAAATAACAGAAATCGTAGCCAAATTTTTGGTGCGCACTTTGAACTGGGTTCCCTTGGCTTCTGCTCACTATTTTCACTGTTCTCTATTGGATTTACTTTTTCCTTTTGTCCCCATGCTGTATATGCCTAATAAAGGTCTCTGAATTGGAATCTGATTTGAAAAATTAGACGGGTGATATGCATGATTGGTGAAGCTGATTAATGGCAGGATTTGACTTTGCCTGACTGTGTTTCTGCATTGTGAATGTTTGTGTGAAGCAACATCTGATAGATTTAATAGGCAGGCATCCTGTAGTGAGGAAAGAAAGTGTTTCTTCCACGTTCCTGCCCTTTAAAAGAGTCTGTTATTGTTACTAATAATGCCAAGGAATGGAATCTGCCTTCACATTGTGATTGGATCTTTGCTAAATTTGTTGTCTTGCTCTTATAAGAGTTAGTGGTTATAATTATGAATTATATTTGATCAGTACCCCAGTGTTCCACTGATGTCAGAACATTAATTCCCTTTTAATTATGCCCATCTAGCTATATGCATTTGCCCCCATTCGTTGTGTGCATTATATTTTTCAAACACCAAGGTAATAGTAAGGCAGATACTGAATAAAAGGCATATCCAAATGGACAGGTGCTTCCTATGTTTTGAAGAGACTGGGAATTTGTCAGCCACGGCAGATAATATATAGTAAGGAAGAGAGACGCTGTGTTATCTTTTAAGATGGTTTGAGGGAGAAGAAATTGCTGAGCAGTCTGCAGTCAACACTGAGGCCGTACTGCCAGAGACAGAGGACTTACTGCAGAGAAAAAGTTGAAAGTTTGCCAGAGAAAAAGCTGGAGGGGTGCTAAGGAATGCTGACGGAATGAAAGAGTCCTCACCAAATACTGTAGGATACTGAAGGGCATGCAGTGAAACATTGGGAAATGCTTTCAGTAGCTCGGAAAAATGGCAATCAAAAGAATGTATAAGTCCTCTGTTTTTGTTAATCTGAGTGCTTTATGCTATTTATTAGTAAGTAAAGGGGTCCATCCCAGCACGAACTAATTTGACACAGCTGCTGGAGCAGTGAGTGAAGTAGTTCAGGTCTAGGCAGCCCGGGACAAGATGCATGGGGAATAAATGTCCAAAAATACTGCTATCTTCATTGCATGTTTCTTTATGATCACCTGCAAGGGTGCAGGATACCCTACCAAAGGCATTACGTTAGTGTCTAGCTAAGAAATGACAGTCAGAATCATACAGTGGTGAGTTTTCAATCTTTCTCTCTTCAGAGAACGCTTGTCTGTCAAGCCTAAGAAATTACATTGCAGAGGATTTGCTGCATGTGAAAGCTCTCCCTGAATTTGCATGGCCTGCTGCCCAGGCTATTGGATCACCACAGTTATCTTTGTATGGCTTGAAGTGTGTGTTGGTCTACACCAGCGGTGCTCAACCTTCCTAATGCCGCGACCCTTTAATACAGTTCCTCATGTTGTGGTGACCCCCAACCATAAAATGATTTGTGTCTTGGTTCCTAAGACCATTGGAAATATGTGTTTTCCGATGGTCTTAGGTGACCCCTGTGCAAGGGTCGTTCGACCCCCAAAGGGGTTGCGACCCACAGGTTGAGAACTGCTGGTCTGCACACTAGACACATCCCTGTGACGGCACACTTTGCAGGGAGATCAAAAATGGTGAGCACATGGCCTTTTGCAGTAGTGAGCCCATTGTAGCATGGCTTCTGACCTTTATGTAGAGGTATTCTGGAGTAGCTTCCAAGGGGTACCAGATTTCCTGACAAACACTACCCTGGAGAAACTGGACGGAGAGAAAGAATTTGTCAGGCTGGGACAAGTACTCACGACTTCCTGGTATAAAACCTGCATGTTTGCTGTCGCAGTTAACATAGTACCTAGATGGCAAGCTTGATATTGCTGTCATCAGGCCCATGAAAATGGGAGCAATTAGATTCACAAAAAGGTATCATCAAGCTGATGCTAGATACTAAATTGCATGTAATATGAAAAAAATGGATCTTATAAAAACCAACACATATCTGCTTTTGCAGATAAGTATTTCGAATGTAAGGAGCCACGTGGCGTAGTGGTTAAATGCTTGCACTGCCACTCACACGGTCAGGAGTTCGAGCCCCCTGTGGGTCAGATATCCTGGCAGCTGACTCATGGTCAACTCAGCCATCCATCCATTCCTTGGTCGGTAAATGAGTACCTAGCACACAGCTAGGGGTTAAAGAATAGCCGGGGAAAGCAATGGCAAACTACCCCACAAAAAAAATCCGGCTTGCCTATGAAATCACTGCTTACAGTGAAGGGGAAACTTTACCCTTTATTTCACTGCTTACAGTGAAGGGGAAACTTTACCCTTTATTTCGAATGTGTCATGCCAGTATACAAGGAAGCAGGAATAAAGGAAAGGCAGTATAGGAAAGGCAGAGAGACGCCACAGGAATGAAAGTGTAGGAATTCGCTATCCCTGATATTCTAGCTGGCTGATCCGATTGCTGAGTCACTGCTTGGTTGAAGTAGCGATGGCGGCGAATGTGGCGTTGCAGACGCAATTCCTAACTCTGATCCAAGTGTCAAGGCACTTAAAGAATGGATGAGAATCTCCTTCTCATCAAGGACTGGGGAGGGGAGGCGGAGCTTCGGCAATCAGTACACGTTTTTGGCTAAAAGCATCATGACTGGCTGCCCTAGATCCAAGTGAGGAAGTCAAAGAGAGTAGATCCAGGCCTAAAGAGGCCAAGGAGTTCTTTCCGAGGTTACCTTCCTCAGCTAAATCTGTACCTTTCCCCAAGAATTTAGAAAGGCTGGTGGGAGCAGAATGGGTAAAAAACACACCTTGGTTTTATTCCCTAGCCCTACATGCAATGGAAGTATTGCAAGTTCCATTGGTGGATATCCCCAATTGCAGCTTTGCAGTTCACAGACCCCTTGGCAGAAGTTGGCATGGGATCCATAAAGGATGCTCTAGATAGAAAAGCAGATGTCGCATCCTGGAAATCCTACAAGGCATCGGCCTAGCAATAAGGGGAGCACCCACAATAACCCTCATCTCCAGGGTTTCTATTGCCTTAACCGAAAAACTGAGTCAGCTCATTTATAGTGATAATAGAATCACATCCTTAAGGCCATCTCCTTCCTAGCAGATGCATCCCTAGGCACGATGACCTTTTCTGCCTGCTCCATGGCTGCTGCAGCTACCATGAGACAACACCTGTGGCCACAGGTGTGGCGAGTGCACCTTCACTCTCAATCAGTAGTGATGCCCTACACTATGGCAGTATGAAACCTGCTCATCGCCTGAGCCTGAAATAAAGGCTAGGAGTTAGGACTGTCTGGTTTGCTGACCTCCTTGCCAGTTGCACTTCAGATTCCAGCATTTCCAGCTCTAGCTCAAAGCCATTGCGGTCATTTCTAGCTAACTGTCTTCAGGGATGGAGAAGGTACCCTTCCAGCCCAGATTCAGCTTCTGCAAACATGGCCCCAGCCTGGTGTCAAACCCTGGATCTATGATCCAAGTCAGACTCTGCAACTTGCAGATTAAGTAGCCTTTATTGGTAGATACATGGGTAAGAGGGAAAAAGCTGGTTCTGCCAGAACCTTTGAACAACCCCAGTATATCCATCCCTGTTCCTCCCCTCCCTAGCCTGTAATATTATCCCACACTACAGAAAGCGCCAAGAGCAGGAATGCAGGATGAATCCAAGGTCAGAAGATTGAGATACAGTCTTTAGCTGTGAGAGCCTCTTCTCAGGAAAACGAAAGATTTTTGGCCAACTCTGTGGAACTCCACTCCCCCCTGGTGCTCCTCTGCTGGTTGCCAGGCTCTAGCCTGACACCTGGCCCTGAGAAACCCAACCCACATTGATCCTGGTTCCCCCAAACCATTTGTTGAAGAGCTGGACATTTTCAACACCTTTGGACAGAGGCATAGCAAGGGGGGAAAGCTCCTGGTGCACCAGTGCATCCTCCGGGCATGCCACGCCCCTACCACACATGTGACGCCCCTACCACGCCCCCACAGGGTATGCACCCAGTGCATCGCGCACCTCCCAGTCCCCTTGGAGCTACGCCTCTGCCTTTGGCTCTCTCACATACACATACAGTGATGTAGGCCATTGTGATGGGCCAAAATGATTCTGGCCTGCAGATATTGTGCATGCTCAGGAAGTTGCAAAGGTAGCATGTTCTACAAAGTTGCCAGTACGACCGAAGGATAGAACTTGCTCAGAACATTGGCGTTGAGTGGTAACCCGAGCGAGGCTCTAATGAGTCCAAAGCAATCCGGCAGAGGATTAGCTTACACCATGGGGCAAGGTCTGTAATTGATACTGAAGAAAACAGCATTTATGGCTTCTCCCAGCTCACCCTCCCAAGCGGCAGGTAGCCGCACTGGTCAAATTGAATAGGTTGGCCATGACGCCTCTCAGCACCTCTCTTGGCATGTGACCGTGAGACTGGTGCTGCTATTGTCAGCAGACGGTATATTTTTCCATCGCCGTCCTTTGGTGTAATCTGCCTGCCTTTCATTCTGCTGTCAAACTCTTCTGATCTTTTAGTTTTCTCAGATTACAGGCAAAAGATTGTCGGGTGGAACCTAGCAGACTCTAGCTGGTGAAGTCCTCAACAGTCTCATATGCATAGTAAGAACAGGGTACAGTTGTCTTTTCTAACGACTGCCTTTCTAATAATTTCTGGACAGGTTCCCATATGCTTTCTTCCATCCCCTTCAGAGATTTGGGTTCCCTCGCTTCAAGCGTCTCACGATTGCTGCAGTCACTTCAGTATTCAACGTGAATCTACTTGCACCCCCTGTATTGTATTGTATCAAATTCTGGAGCAGTTACTTCCTCTTCGAGGTCAATTGAGGTCTGTTGTATCTACAGTTTTTTAGAGTTCAGTAAGTTCCTCCCCACTGGAAGTTCAGATGTTTTTGCTTTTCAGCTAGAAACCTTCTGGAAGAAAACTTTAAATGCTGACAGGTTGATTGTTGCACATTCTCGAATTGGTGTTGATTGGTGTTTGGAATATGCTGCCACAGGAGGTGGTGATGGCCACTAACCTGGATAGCTTTAAAAGGGGCTTGGACAGATTTATGGAGGAGAAGTCGATTTATGGCTACCAATCTTGATCCTCTTTGATCTGAGATTGCAAATGCCTTAACAGACCAGGTGCTCAGGAGCAACAGCCGCAGAAGGCCATTGCTTTCACCTCCTGTACGTGAGCTCCCAAAGGCACCTGGTGGGCCACTGCGAGTAGCAGAGAGCTGGACTAGATGGACTCTGGTCTGATCCAGCTGGCTTGTTCTTATGTTCTTATGTTCTAGAGATGGATTTGTTTGTTTTGTTTGTTATGTATTATTTGTTGAACCTTTGGAAGTCACCTAGAGCCTGGTGCCTGAAATGGATTATAGGCTTGGATTATGCTTTCTCTGCAGAAACAGTGGGGATTTCAACCCTCAAGTTGACCATGATCTTATTGATCTCCCAGGCACTGAGATTACTTTTGAAACGTACCTAGTTCTACCAATTGCTATTTAAAGAATAAGACTGATCCTTCCCAGAATGGCTTTTATTCTAATTAGAGTGGCCAATTACCTGGAGAAAAAAATGCCCCTCCTTTTAATAGTGGTTTAATGGCATGTTGTTTACCTCTGTGCCATGTAAAGCCTCAACTGTCCATTTCCACATATTAAGAATCTACTCAAGGGAAACGATGCTTTTCTCCAGGCCAGGTCACAGCCCAAAATATAATAGACATGATACAAAAGGGAAGATGAAAAGAAGAGGAGAACAAGCAAGTCCAGGGAGATTCTGGTGACGTGGCCAGTGACATCTTGGAGAATGGACCCCAAAGATGGTTGGTCTTTGCCTTCTTTCCTTTTGATAGTTCTTCACTGAGAGAGCCAGCGTGGTGTCGTGGTTAAGAGCAGATGGATTCTAATCTGGAGAACTGGGTTTGATTCCCCACTCCTCCACCTGAGTGGCAGAGGCTTATCTGGTGAACCAGATGTGTTTCCGCTCTCCTACATTCCTGCTGGTTGACCTTGGGCTAGTCACAGTTATTCGGAACTCTCTCAGCCCCACTGACCTCACAAGGTGTCTGTTATGGGGAGATGAAGGGAAAGGAGCTTGTAAGCCACCGTGAGTCTCCTGACAGGAGAGAAAGGGGGGATATAAATCCAAACTCCTCCTCCTCCTCCTTCTCTTCTTCTTCTTCTTCTTCTTCTTCTTCTTCTTCTTCTTCTTCTTCTTCTTCTTCTTCTTCTTCTTCTTCTTCTTCTTCTTCTTCTTCTTCTTCTTCTTCTTCTTCTTCTTCCAGCTAAACAAGTACAGTTCTCACATGCTAAATCATTTACTCATTCACTTTGTAAAAAATGTGCTCTGCTACATGATGCAGCTCAATCAATGCTGTGCCTTCTTGCTTCTCTTTATAATTGCTCCCTTGCCTTGAACTCTTTTGTTCCTGTGTTTATGTGCATAGACTTCTGCCCACTGAGTGTCACATCTTTGGGCTTTGACTCACAAATGCTGATGCCACAATAAATGTGTTAGTCTTCCGGGTACCAAAAGACACTTTTGTTCTTTGGTTGTGGAACAGTGAGATGGCTACCCCTCTGGATTTTTATTCTTTCAGTCTTCTTGGATATGCTTGAAACATCAGAGTGGCTTTATGCCCACCTGGGCATACACGTGAACTTATCATGATACCACACCTTGCTGTTTGGGTTCTTCTTTCTCTTTCCTGATCAAGGGCTTTCTTCTTTCTTGACCCATTCTTACCTTACTTGATTACTATAGAGCTTATGTGAGTTGTTCTTGATACTTTTACTGTTTGAATGAATTGTTTTTGGTCTTTGTCATGTGACAATCAAATTAGGTTTTGTTGTAATTCCTGATCTCTAAGATCCACCTGGATGTTGGTAACCATATTCACAGAGGGCAATTAGATGGGAAACAACTATCTAAACCCAGGGAAATTATAGCTGCATTGAGCGGACGATGTTAATCCACTTACTTAGAAATTCGCAGATTATTTAAATGTAATAGAGTTGTGGTTCCCAGTAGAACGTATTTGTTGTGCTCCCCGTGGGGCCTTTTATCTATCATGTATTCATGCAATTGTTCCCGATTTATGTAACTCTTTCTGACTATGCCAATAAAGGCTTATGTATGTATGTATGTATGTATGTATGTATGTATGTATGTATGTATGTATGTATGTATGTATGTATGTATGTATGTATGTATGTATGTATGTTTCTACTGGTATTTATATAGAAGAAACTATGAAGCAGCCAGACTTCCAGTTCACATCTTGCTTTTGTGAGAAACTCACCAGGTCACACTTTCTCTCACTGCCTCTCCACTTGTGTTTATGGAGGTGATTATATTAAAACTAATGTCACAAGGCTGTTCTTAAGAATTGCCGGAACAATAACATTTGGGTGGCACGGCACCAGTGAGGGTATTCAGAAATTACTCTGTGTATGTGTGTATGTGCTGTCAAAACATAAGCAACTTATAACAAACATCAACAAGGGGCTTTCAAGGCAAATGAGAAGCAGAGGTGGCTTGCCGTTGCCTTCCGCTGCAGAGCCGTCCTTGGCACCCTCCCAGCCAAGTACTGACCGCAGGGGTGGAGCGAGGGGGAACTGTGCCCGGGGCACGAATGCGCCCTGCGCCCCTGCAATAGATTGACTTCTCCTCCATAAACCTGTCCAAGCCACTTTTAAAGCTATCCAGATTAGTGACCGTCACCACCTCCTGTGGCAGCATATTACAAACACCAATCACGTGTTGCGTGAAGAAGTGTTTCCTTTTATTAGTCCTAATTCTTCCCCCCAGCATTTTCAATGGATGCCCCCTGGTTTCAGTATTGTGAGAAAGAGAGAAAAATTTATCTCAGTCAACATTTTCTACCCCCTGCATAATTTTATAGACTTCAATCATATCCCCCCCTCAGATGTCCCCTCAGATGTCGTATGTCAGACCTTGGGATTGTGGTGTGATAAAAAAAATGGGTGTTTACATTCTTAACATATAAATCAGGTCAAGTCCTTTGGGTAATCTTAGGCAAGTCATTTGATGACAATGGGCGTGATTTTTAATGGGAAGGTACAGCAGGTTTTGCACTTGTGGACTGAGCAGAGCGGGCTTCCTGCTGTCTTCACAATGTGGCTTGGGTAAGCATCCTGCCAAGTCAAACAGCAGATCGGCTGTTCGTCTTGCCCCCTCCTCCCATGCGTCAGATGTTCTGTTTGCCTTTTAAAAACATTTTTTTAAAAAAATCAGCAAGTGTGTTTATTTGGCAAAGGAAGAGTTCTAAAATCTTGCAGACCTGCCCTGAGGTTACCTGAAGCGAGAGGTCCATTAGTGGTGTTATAGGAGCAGCAGTGGCGTCATGGTTAAGAGCAGGCGTACTCTAATCTGAAGGAACTGGGCTTGATTCCCCACTCTGCCGCCTGAGCTGTGGAGGCTTATCTGGTGAACTAGATTAGCTTGTGCACTCCAACACACATAAGAACATAAGAACAAGCCAGTTGGATCAGACCAGAGTCCATTTAGTCCAGCTCTCTACTACTCGCAGTGGCCCACCAGGTGCCTTTGGGAGCTCACCTTCAGGATGTGAAAGCAATGGCCTTCTGCGGCTGTTGCTCCCGAGCACCTGGACTGTTAAGGCATTTGCAATCTCAGATCAAAGAGGATCAAGATTGGTAGCCATAAATCGACTTCTCCTCCATAAATCTGTCCAAGCCCCTTTTAAAGTTATCCAGGTTAGTGGCCATCACCACTTCCTGTGGCAGGATATTCCAAACACCAATCACACGTTACGTGAAGAAGTGTTTCCTTTTATTAGTCCTAATTCTTCCCCCCAGCATTTTCAATGTATGCCCCCTGGTTCTATTATTGGTGGAAAGAGAGAAAAATTTCTCCCTGTCAACATTTTCTACCCCATGCATAATTTTATAGACACGCCAGCTGGGTGACCTTGGGCTAGTCACAGTTCTTCTGAGCCCTCTCAGCCCCACCCACCTCACAGGGTGTTTGTTGTCGGTGGGAAGGGAAAGGAGTTTGTCAACCCCTTTGAGTCTTCTTGCAGAGGAGAAAGGGTGGATATAAATCCAGCTCTTCTTCTTCATCTTCTTATTGGGACTATCCAACGTTGATGTGTACTGCCAATTTGTAGTATAACCAGTTTTACAGAGTTTGACTGTGAAGAGGAAAAGGTGTAGATGTACAGAGTACAGCGAGGTCAGCATTTTCTTTTTGGTACAGAACTTCAAGCTAAATAAGGCTATATTAAGCTGTTTTCAGACCTTCACACTGACATACAACCAATGTGTGAAGGGGAAAGGGAATTGGGCCAGCTGGCTTTGCCCTCTAATCTTGATACTTTAGTTGGGAGGCTGGAACACAGCCTACCACAAACACATGCCACACTACATGAATACCCTCTTTCCATGGGATCAAGAACTATCCAGAATGCAAAGCTCCTGACTAAATGGAGGGATCCTACATGCTTTGTTCCTGCAGTCCAATTAATGTACAGATTTTAAGAGGTGGGGACAGCAGCGTGATCTGGATCCCAACGTCGTGCATTGACCTCAGAGTTTTGAAGTTATAAGGAGGCCTTGCAAAAAGGAGCTACGATGATAGAGGAGGTGGAGCACTGGGCTTGGAGTGGAGAGATCTGGGTTCAAATCCCCGTTCAGTTAACTATGGCCCCTTCCGCACATGCAGAATAATGCACTTTCAATCCACTTTCACAATTGTTTGCAAGTGGATTTTGGAATTCCGCACAGTAAAATCCAGCTGCAAAGTGCGTTGAAAGTGAATCGAAAGTGCATTATTCTGCATGTGCGAAAGGGGCCTATCTCTCGACCTAACTTGTAGAGTTTTTGTGAGGATAAAGTGGGAATGGAACGCTACCGAGCGGTGGGGCGGAATGCACAGCATGCAAGTAAAATTAAAGCATGCTGCTGAATTGCAATCCACTCATAAAGATCCACCTCATGGGGTTTTTGAGGCAAGTGATGAGCAGAGGTATGCCTTGCCTTATTCGGCATAGTGGCCCCAGTCTTCCATGGTGCTTTACCATCCAAGTACTAACCCTGCTTCGCCAGCATGGTGCAGTGGTTAAGAGTGATACACTCTAATCTGGAGAACCGGGTGTGATTCCACAGACTGTAATCTGGTGAACTGGATTTGTTTCCCCACTCCTGCACACGAAGCCTGCTGGGTGACCGTAAGCTAGTTACAATTCTGTGGAATTCTCTCAGCCCCACCTACCTCACGAGGTGTCTGTTGTGGGGAGAGGAAGGGAATGAGTTGCAAAGCCACTTTGAGACTCTTCGTGGTAGGGAAAAAGGAGGTATAAATTCAACTCTTCATCTTCTAAGATCTGATGAGAGTGGGCTAGTCTGGGCTGTTAAATCTGTCTGAGCTTCAGCTAATGGAGGTTCGGCTGTGTAAGAAGATGTTAACAACTGTCCCTTCCTCCAATTTGTTTCTTGTCTGCCAACGAGCTTTTCTTGTAGAAAAGAACTGATGTCCCTTGTTTTTTCCCCTTTTGGTTTAGCCAAAATCCCCTCCTTCCACTTCTATCTTTAGGCTTTTGTATATTAATGGACAAGACCTAATGAAGCTTCTTATGTACCCCATCAACTGACCTTCTAACAGCCAGCTGACAACGATGTCATGTTTCTTTGGGAGGAGGATCGGTGCTGCTTCCAGATAGTTGCTGCCTGTTTGGGAACCTGCTGTCTGCCCCCTCCTCAACTTACATATTTATAAATGACCAGGTATTAAAATCAGGTGCAGACTTCCTCTCCACAAGGAAAGTGATTCTGCAAAAATATTGCCCCATCCTCTTGCTCCTAGTACTGGGGAGGCTAAGAAGATCTGTTAAGAAGGACCCTAACCAGAGTTGTCTGTCAGTTATGCCAATAGTTGCACCCAGCTGTTTCCACTCTAGGATGGAGCAAAAGAATCCAGGCTCATATCGGGTGAGCATTATCTTGTTGGTGGGTGTGACAGGGTAGTCAGCTCCGTACCTCATCTTGCCATAGTAACAAAAAAGGATTGTTTCCTAGCAACTGTCTGGGCTGTTAAAGAGCTGAAAGGCATTTGTAAATCCTGGGTCCCGTTACCTCAGTTCCCCCCGCTCCTTTCCTGAGTTTGCTTCAGCATAATCACACAAGGCTTAAAGGTTTACAAGGCCAAAGGCAGCAAGTGTGGTCACTTGCCAAGTAGACTTTTCTCTACTGGACAATGATGTGAAGTGGTACAATGCATTGTTGAAGGCTTTCACAGCCGGATTCAACTGATTGTTGTGGGCTTTCCAGGCTGTGTGGCCGTGGTCTGGTAGATCTTGTTCCTAACGTTTCACCTGCATCTGTGGCATCTTCAGAGGTGTATTATAGTGTTACACTTTTCTCTGGACACAGTATGTAACACACTTCGCTCTGTGATACACCTCTGAAGATGCCAGCCACAGATGCAGGCGAAACGTTGGGAACAAGATCAACTACAAGATCTACTACGGCCACACAACCTGGAAAACCCACAACAACCAGTTGAAGTGGTACAGCTCGTTTTACCTGTTTCCAGGTTTAACACCTGGTTCTGCTGCATGGCTTGACCAGATGTTACAAGTGCTTCCTGATCACTTGGACAGAGAGAGAGAAAGAGATGGGGAGAGGGGGAAAGACAGCGAAAGTCAACAACAGGCAGAGCAAGAGAGAGGGTGAAAGTGAAAGAAAGATTCACAGTGCAGCATCCTACACGGTCCCAAATATATAAGACATAGTCTGGAAATTACAGTAGATGTAAGGCTTGGCCAACCAGTTGACCAAGGGAGCCAAACAAACAAGGCACAGAGGCCAAGTTCTTCCCCTGATATTGCCTCCTGGTACTGACACAGTTATTCAGAGATTTGCTGCATCTGTATATGCAGAGGCGTAGCTCCAAGGGGACAGGGGGTGCGTGACGCACCAGGTGTGCACCCCTGTGGGGGTGTGGTGAGGGTGCTCTGGGGGCGTTCCAGGGGCATTCTGGGGAGGGACGGGGGTGGAGAATGCACCAGTGCACCAGGTGCTTTCCCCCCTTGCTACGCCTCTGTGTATATGGAGGTTCCCTTTTCTTTCCTTGGTTAGTAGCCATTGATGGGCCTCTTCTCCCTGTTAAAATCATTTAGTCATGAGCATGTCTACTGGCAGTGAAGTTCACAACGTAATTACTTATGGAGTAAAGAAGTATTTCCTAAGCTTATTGCCCATCAAATTCATTGAGTTACTCCAAGTTCCAGTATTATGAGAGAGAAAAGGCTCTCTCTAGTCAATTTCTCTGCCCCATGCATAATTTTACACTTTTACTGCACTGTTCTATACTTTGATTGCCTTAGTGCTGTCTGATTGCCCTGTTTGATAGCCTGTAATTAATTGATGGTTGTTGTGGGTTTTCCGGGCTAAGTAGCCATGGTCTGGTACAGGGGTAGGGAACCTGCGGCTCTCCAGATGTTCAGGAACTACAATTCCCATCAGCCTCTGTCAGCATGGCCAATTGGCCATGCTGGTAGGGGCTGATGGGAATTGTAGTTCCTGAACATCTGGAGAGCCGCAGGTTCCCTACCCCTGGTCTGGTAGATCTGTATCTGCGGCTGGCATCTTCAGAGGTGTATCACAGAGAGAAGTGTGTTACACACTGTGTCTAGTGAGAAGGGAAAGTTTAGTGGGGTATATATTGTCAATGTCCCAGGGTGGGGAACCAGTCAGTAAGTGTTTGGGTGGAACTTGCTATGCAAAGGTGTGGTTGACTGCATTGTATTGCGGGTGGGGTTTTTCAGTCCAGGGAGTGAGTCACATTTGCATTCCCTGCAGCAGCAACAGCAATTAATGAGGTAGTTCGCAAGCAGTTTGTTTTCTTAGTCCCCTGCTCCCTTAGCATTCTGTGACTTCTTCCTCCACTTTTTTGGGTCAGCCCCATTCACAGTGTCATCCAGTCCACTGAAGTGAATGGGTCTGGAGCAGTGGTTCTCAACCTGTTGGTCAGGACCCCTTTGGGGGTCGAACGACCCTTTCGCAGGGGTCGCCTAAGACTCTCTGCATCAGTGTTCTCCATCTGTAAAATGGATAAATGTTAGGGTCGGGGGTCACTACAACATGAGGAACTGCATTAAAGGGTCACGGCATTAGGAAGGTTGAGAACCACTGGTCTAGAGAGACATAATTCTGCTTTGGATGGCACTGCACTGCAGATGGTGGGCTGCTGTTTGACCATTTTCTTAACATCCTTTTTAAAGCTAAAACCATTTTTCCTAATTTGCCTTTTTCATTGCAAGGAAAGTATGCGGGGTGTGTGTGTGTGGGATTTTAAGTGGAAAAATGATCTAATGGATAAGCAATTTCTCTCTCTCTGCTCACCCTTTTATTCAGACCCATGGTCTGCCCAGACTGATTTTGTGTGTTGTTTTTTTAAAAAAGTAAACATGGGAAAATTAGAAAAACCAAATTCCATGAAATGGGATGTTTATACCTTAGTTTCACCACTGAAAATCTCTGACACCGTGATCCAGACTCTAAACCCAAGCTCCAGACCAGCACAACGTCAGGCTGTAGGGCTGTGTAGCCCAGTCAAAGAAATCTTTGTTTCCAGTTGTCTGCAGGTATTTGCAGCTGAAGTGAAAAGGAGTGGTGGGGGAGGAAATCTGTCTTGAACTAGACATATTGGGCCTCTCTGTTTGAATTTTCTTTTACACAAAACTTTTCCAATGACAAAGATGATCCAAGCTCCATGAAATGAAAACATAATGTTCATTCAGACCCATAAGTTCTGAGATCATCATCACTGAAAAAGAAAAAGCATTTTATTCTCTCTCTATATATAATTTTAAAAAATAGAGATTTGGAAATGTTAAAAATATTTCTCTCTCTCTCTCTCTCTCTCTTGCACCAGGCCTTGAGAAACCTATAAACATTAGGATAGGTCTGTGACATTAGCTGATTGAGGAAGGGAATAGTTGCCCTCTTGGGGGCAAAGTGGTCAGTATAATATTCTACAGAAGTAGATGATTCACCCATAAAGATGGACTGCACCTGAGCAGAATGGGTGAATGTCAGCCCCTGTGCAGTTTCCCTTCTCTTTTCTCAGTATCTCTTTTTCGGTCCCTTTTTTCCTCGGCGCTGCACTCTTAAATGTAGTGATATATTGTAATGCCACCTAGCCACCTCTTAGCTGCAGGTCCCCACTGCATAGTTTTTAAGATTCTTCCTCTCCCACCCATAGTGACAAGCTGGATCTTTTGCAGAGGCATGGGCCGTCCTTATAGAGAATCAGAGGAATGGCGACACCTTTTTTGGATCCTCCTGAGATAAACTTCTTTCCCCTCTGAAAGCACAGACGTAAAAGTCGAGACATGGGTAGAAAATTGTAGACTTATAAAAACTCTTTCCAAGTATCCTTTTGTTAGTTTTTTTGGTCAAATAGTAGCCTCCAGTTGTGCTTTAGAATTTAATGTTAGGTTAAATTTGGTGGGGGGAAAAAACTAGTTCCAGATTTTATCAGCTTTCCCACTGAACACAATTTTTGCCTAGACTCCCAAGATGAAAGAGAGATGAAAGCTGTGTATGGTTGCTTTTTTAGGCCCCAAGTAGGGAGGAGCAGAATCCCACAGAGCTATCAAAACTCTCCGCTCCTCTCATAATTCATCAGATGTTTTACTTGACCTGGAACTCCCAAACCAACTTTCTGTGGCTAACATCTTCTAGCAGGTTATGAGACCTAAAATAAGAATTTCAGCAACTGTTACCAAGCAGCATTTCAGTTAATATCAGCAATGTCGTGTATTATATATAGGATCATGGCCTCAGCCTTGAACAACCTGAAGACATCTATTACAAAAAATTGCAAACCCCCAAGCTCCCTCCTCCTCCCTTACTGTATATGATGGACAGACCCTTGTCAAAGGCCCTTTCTGCACGGGCCATTTACGGCGCCCTGGGGACGGCAAAAACGCCGTCCCCAGGGAGCCGTTCGCACAGGCGGCGCTGCGAAAACGCAGCAGCGCTGACCTGGCTCCCCTCCCCCAGGGCGGCGTCAGGCCGCCTCCAAAAACCTCCCTACTGGAGGGAGGTTTTTGGAAAACAGCACATTCCTGGTGGTGCGTTGCGAACGGAACCGCCGGGAATGTGCTGTTTCCCCCATCCCTCTCCCACTCACCTTATCACCTTCACTGCCCTGCTGGCCTCCTAAGACCCTCCCTCGCTGTACTCCGACCCCTGGAGGTCGGAGGGCAGTGTGGGCGGGTCTTAGGAGGCCAGCAGGGCGATGAAGGCGACGAGGTGAGTGGGAGAGGGATGGGGAAGAGGCGGCTCCATGCGGAGCCGCCTCTCCCGCGCTGGCCTCTGCAGGGGCCGCTCGCATGCTCTGGTGCGAACGGTCCCCACCCCTCCACCAGGAGAATTCCTGCCGGTGGGGGAGCGCCCTTTCCACAGTGCGGAAAGGGCCAAAGTGTGTGTAATAAGCCCCTCAGGTGTCCGGGAGGCGTCAGCTTTCTTGCATCCTCAAAATAATACAGTGAGATCATTATCAACTGCAATTTAAAAGCGAGTTATTATCTGTTCATGGCCTACAAGAGCAGGTCTCAGTTGGTCATTGATTCCACAGAGGGACAACTCAAAAGCCCCTGACATTCCTACTAGCAAAAGCATCCTTACCAGCTAAAGCCCAGCCATCTCTCTTGTTTGGAGAAGCTTCATTTCTTATACCCCAAAGTCCAGTGTTGTTGGTTTGTGCTATGCAAGTACCACTGTGGAATATCGTAGCGCTACGGCAGTAGGAGAAAGCATGAAATCCCTTCCGTACAACTTCCAAGATGTAGGCACCTTGTTGTGACTGAAATTTGGCAATTGGCTGTAGTCCACAATGTATTTCAACTGCGTTTTAAATTAAAGTACGCCAGTTTCAGTGCTTGGTAATTTGTAACACACTGTCCTATTGTATTCAGACAATCTAAAACACAGCATAAAATGCTGCCTGGCAACGTTTGGGTTTTAGTGACTGACTTTGTGTACCTTATTAATATGACTCAACTGGACCACAGATTTGTACTCTAAAAATAAAATTGGCTAGCTGGCACTCATATTTATTTAAGTTTAAATTTGGGGGTTAACTGGAGCCTTTTTTTCTATTTTCCTCCTCCAAATCCAAATAACAAAAAAAACAACAACAGCGTGCATCTGAAGCCAGCGAGACGTGAAATCATTTTGTTGGACCACAACTAGTATGTAGGAGCCATAGACAGTATCAGCAGTCCAGAGATGATTCATCTTCACCCGAGGACATGGAAGCAAACCATCTGGGAAATGATGCTGTACTTCACAGGTCACTAATACCATAAATTTTGTTCGAAACAGCTCACATCTGATTTGAGTGCTAATGATGGTTACGCTGGATATAGTTGAGGGCTCCACTAGAAAAGGTTATGTGAATACCTTTCAAATTAATCCAGTCTAAGGAAGTACATAAGATTGGGGACATGAGACCTACCATTTAAACCCTGCCTGGCATGTAGATGTTCTACCACTGAGCCACGGCCTCCCAAGTCCTAGAACTACTCCTCTAAACACGGGAATACAGACTTGACAATTATTGGGCACATATAGTGGTGGGATTCTAATAATTCAACAACCGGTTCTCCACTCCACTCCACACACACTCCCCTCTGCTCAGAGGTGGGATCCAGCAGGTTCTCACAGGTTCCCGAGAGTAGGTTACTAATTATTTGTGTGTGCCGAGAGGGGGTTACTAATTGGTGATTTTGCCACGTGATTTTTGCCTTAGTTACGCCCCTCCTCTCAGCAGTAGCGTGCAGAACCTGAAGCAGTCTAGCAGGAGGTGCACCGGCGTACGTGGCAGCCTGCGCCTGCATGCATTTGTTTCCTGCCCAAGGACCGGCACAGCAGCTGCATCCTTGCCACAGCCCCGCCCAGGAATGCCCTGCCCAGGAATGCCCGGTCACGCCCCCGTCGTGCCCCGCCCAGCCCCATTGGCGCTATTGCCACAGTTTGAATCCCACCACCATGGGAACCTGTTACTAAAATTTTTGGATCCCACCACTGCCTCCGCTGCATCCCCTCCCCTGCTGCCCACTTACCTGCCGCAGAGGAATGTCTTGTGGTGGTGGAGGGGGGGAAGTTCTGCCGCTGCTCTGAAAGCCCCCTCGCTCCCCAGGGAGAGGGTGCTCTGGAGCTTTTAGCACTTCAGAGCAGCCAGGCGGCAAGATGCTCGGCTGCTCTGGGGCTCTGAAAGCCGCTTTTAACAACCGGTTCTCCGAATTCAACAAAAAATTAGGCACCGGTTCTACCGAACTGGTGTGAACTGGCTGAATCCCACCACTGGGTACATGCCAAGGATTGTGGGGCGACTGGAGTACGACTGTGAGGCACCAGCCATCTCTCCTTCGCAGCAAGCCGAACTTTGAAAATCTGCATTAGAGGATCTGTGAGGCACAGCAGGACAAGGAAACCTGAAACTATGGCTTTGCTCCAGAGCCAGACACTGCAGTCCTTTGGGGGGGGGGGGGAGAGTAATGATGCTGACCATTTTCGGAGTGCAGCTATTCAATGAAGACGTTTGCTGCTCTCATCTGGGCAGCTGCTGTAAGAATTTGGCAGAATTTAATGGATTGGTTGCTCAGTCCTGAACCATACATGCCAGCTCAGTGCTGGAATAGGTAGTGGATATGCTGTGCTCTCAGCAGAGAAATGAAATATTGAAAAAGTCCTAGCTCCCAGCCAGGACTTGATCTCAAACCAAGGTTTGGAGATCCAAAAACCAAAGGAGGGTTTCTTTCTTTGGTTTTTGGATCTCCAAACCTTGGTTTGGGATCTGAAGTATGATGGCCACACAGACTCTCGTGTGATGTGATTTCTGTATTCAGCTGCTGCGATAACCTGACGGCCGCTGTTTTCATTTGTCAGAGCAGGATCTCATACTAAGAAAGGATGGCTTGTCCTAGAGTAGCCAGCAGGGCATGATTGGGTGTTAAGATCCCTGGAGAGAGTCCTGGTGGCCCAATGGCCTGGGGAGCCCACACAAAGTGGTTGGGAGCCACTGCTGATGAAAACTGGTGGTCCTTGAAGGGGGTTGGGAGCTGCCACAAACCACTGTTCCTGCCTTGCAGGGCAAGATAGACAGACAGGTAGAAGCTGCCATATCAATAAGTTGGTGCCCCCAACTGTAATGAGCCTTCCCTCCCCCAGACCTTGCAGTAGAAGTAGGGTTGCCAACTTCCAATTGAAACCTGGGAGTTACCGTATCCCAGAATCAACTGATCTCCAGACTGCAGAGACCACTTCCTATAGAGAAAGCAGCAGCTTAGGAGGGTGGATTCTATGCTACAGAGCTCCCTCTCCTCCCCAAATGCTACCCTCCCCAGGTTGTACTCCCAATTCTCCACAGATTTCTCACACTGGAGCCGGAAACCCTAACTGTATATTTTTTCCTAACTAGTAGTATTATTTATTCCATGCTAGATTTGAAAATCTATAACACTTTATAACCAGTCCACATCTCAATATGTCGGGAAACAGTTCTGTTCGAAACCAACCGAGGACCCCTGATAACCAAACCCAAGCAAGTGCGGAGGACTTATAGAAAGATGTTGCAGTCTCATTATCAGGTGTCACTTTTTATCTGAACTGTAAAATAGTAAGCACTTCTGGATTGCAGCTTTTGGTGATTACGTTTGAGCTTTATACTGATAAGAGCTGGAATTACAAACAGAACTCATGGGAACTACTTGTATGTGTATACATATGATGCATTCTATTTGTTTTTTTAAATTGATAAATGTTTTACTGTAATTTATAATGCCAACGAAGGCTTTACTACTATAGGAAACATCAGGCTTGGAATGGGAAAGGACAGTGATGAGTTAGTATGGAAATGAGTGATAGCAGGAGTCCGCAACTTGGTGGACACTTTGGAATTTGGAGAAGAGTCAAGTGGGAGTCCCCACAAAATGGCTGCCATGGGGGATGGGGCCATTAACAAAAGGTTGGACTGTTCAGAGTCAAGTACGCTCCTGTAATGGAGGTGCTCTCCCTTGAGCATTTTGAAGTCTCTGCTGAAGGGATGGAGGAATGTTGGGCTTGACGCTTGGACAAACATGCTTTTTGGTTTCTGTTTCCAAAAAAAAAAAGGAAGAATTTGCTCCCTACATGGCTGATCCTGGAAACATAAGAAAGTCCACGTCTGTGGTCAATCCAAGGATGTGATGCAGCTTCCTGTAAAGAAATTAGTGCTTTGCCCATCAGTCAAGTTTTGGGAGTGATCCCAGATTCTTCCTGTTCCATTCAAGACCCGAAGGATTTTATCCTCTCAATTCAGGAAGCAAGTGGGTGCCAGGAGGCACCACACTGAAGATCATGGAGCTATCACCAGATCTAGTAGCAGTAAATGCTCCTAATGGTGACAGTTCTAAATCCACACTAGGCGTTTTTGTGCCATATACATTACAGTGTCAGGAGAAGTGCAAAGGAATTCTATTACAATGTGCAAGGAAACAAGGGGGGACCTGTGACAGCTAATTATGCAGACACCGTGTGACAAGAGCTTGTTCCCAGCGCAGAGGTCTTGGGAAATTATATAACAGTGTAAAGGGAAAAGGTTATGTTACAAAGTCAATAGAAGTCAGCTGCAACTGCATCGCTGTGCAAAGAGGCTGGCTGGACGAGGGAGATAACATTACTGTGTCAGCTCATCAGAAGTTGGTACCGTACCCAGATAGGATTTATAATGTATGTAAATCAGGCCGGTAGCCAGTGGGCTCCTGGGCTAATGGAATATGAAGAATGTTTGTTTCAGGACATTTAGGTTGGAAGATATTTTGCAAGGACGCACCATCTCCAGAAGGCAGTTTGTGTCTGGGCTTTGTTGGAGGAAAGAACATTTTCTTACTTGCTGCGAACAGCTGCACAATTGTCAGCATTGCAGTTTTTAATCCAGTCCAGAGATCCTTGGTGCTATTAAGAAAATGCTTTTTTGTAAGGAATTTTTGTGGATGTTGGATGCTGACAACAAATTTTGTTCCCCCCACTTTTTGAATATTCCCTTTGATCGACTAGCTGCTGCCAGATACCTATATCTACTGAGGCTCGATGGCACAAAGCTCCTACCCTTGCTAGATGCAATATTTTCCCTTCTTCCCTTCAACAAGGACAACGTCTAGGGATTCCTCACAAAGATAGGAAATGTTTATGCGATTCTGGATGGTGTAGAATCTGTATCCCATATGATGTTATGCTGTCCCTTTTACACACACATACGTACATAAAACCTTTATTAGGCATAATACCAATATAGCAATCAGCATTATCCAGACAAATGTTCCATACATAAAACCATCACAGGTATTATTCCAAAGTTCCTAAAAGGAACCTAGCTACAGAATTTAAAATCACAGAAGAAGAGTTGTTTAGTAGGAATGCAACCTTCCCAGCAACAGAGTATTCCTTAAACTTAGCAGGAAGAAGAGTCAAAAGCCTGGTCCTAGCTTCTTCATATTTGGGGCAGTTAAGCATTATATGTTCCATGGATTGCACCACTATAGTACAGTGGGGGCATTTCCGGTCTATCTAGGGGAAAATATATAGCCCCTCTTTTATGGGAGCTTGAAGGGATCACTGATGAACAGAAGGTTATTTTTCATTTAAATAGTGATTATTAATTGAAAGGGGGGGAAATCCAGTCTGTTTTGGATATCTGGATGAAGTGATGAGCGCTTCATGCCAAGTCTTTCTTGAAACCTTTAAAATATTTTATTTTGATTTTTTTATGCAGCATATGTGATCGTCCTGTTCTCACCCTTCCCCTCTGACAAATTAGCAAAAGTACTATGACAGCAAAAGAAGAAGAAAAAAAAATGAGGACAACGATTTCAGATAACCTCTGAATTTTGGCACTGCGAAAGGTTAAGTGAGTTCATTAATTAGTTCTGTGTTGGTGGAAAGAAAAAAATGCATTATGTGAGCATATTAATAAATGCATATTACTCAATATTTTAGCAGATGTCTCCAGACTTTTCTGCTGTGTAGTGAATAAAGTGCAACCAAAGACAAGCGGTGGGGACCAAGGGTTTGTTTTGTTGCCCTAAGCAAGGCACGCCCATCCTCCGGGCCTTCCCCCCTATCCAAAAACTGTGAGCTACAGAGTAGTTCTTTCGAACGGAGAATCAAATACCATTAAACCAACTGCATATGGCATGTACAATAGTGACCTACATGAACTGGGAATTGACAAATCCCTCCCCATGTGAGCAGTTGCTCGGGTGTGCCACAGATAAGTGTTTGAGAACTATGAAAAGAAGTAGGAAGGTCTGCACAGTCCTAATCAGTAGCGCATTATTTTATTTATTTACTTATTATTTGATTTACTATACCGCCCACCCCCGAAGGGCTCTGGCCAGTGTACAAGGATAAAACAATTAAAAGTCATAAACTGACAGTTAAAACGAGAGCAATTTAAATTCAACATCCATAAACCAGATAAAAACCTAACATTAACATTAGATGGCAACCCGCAGAGACCTTTAACCCCTTGGGAGGGGACCAGGCAGAGCACATGGCGGCCAAATAAGATGGTATATAGGGGGTGGCGTGGGAGGCAATCAGCGACCCTGCCCCCCAAAAGCCTGGTGTAACAGTTCTGTGGGATTACAGGCCCTATGGAACTGTCCAAGTTCCCTCAGGCCCCCGTGGAACTGTCCAAGGTCCCTCAGGGCCCCGCGGAACTATCCATGGTCCCTCAGGGCCCCGCGGAACTGTCCATGGTCCCTCAGGGCCCCGCGGAACTGTCCATGGTCCCTCAGGGCCCTGCGGAACTGTCCATGGTCCCTCAGGGCCTTGCGGAACTGTCCATGGTCCCTCAGGGCCCTGCAGAACTGTCCATGGTCCCTCAGGGCCCTGTGGAACTGTCCAAGGTTTCACAGGTCCCTGATGACCTTAGGAAGAGCGTTCCACCAGGATTTGTGAAACATAAAGATGGAAGCTACTAAAGAAATGAGTCCTTGTCATTTTCTCAACTGAAAGGAGGTCCGTGTGTCTCCATTACATATCAGAGAGAAACCCTGGAAGTCCACCTTTTCTCAACATTGTGTAGTAGTGATGAGCAAATACATTTCCTTGCCTTAGCACATCAGCATTATTATATTTCATTGTTCTTCAGCCCATTGGTGACAGTGACATTTGACCATAGGCTTGGGATTCTACTGCGGGATTCTTTTCCTCAGGTCCAGAGCGGGCGTTGCAAGATCGGGGAAATGAACTCAAAACCCGCGGAATTTTTGCTGCCCCACTGCAAGATGCCCAGGCACCAGGTGACTGCTTAAGTTTGGTGGGAGAAGATTTTCCGCGGGCTCAAAAGGAAACATGGGAGGTGTAGCTCCTAGCAGACATCATCAGTTTTAAAGCTTACAGCTAGGTTACTGCTTGCAAGAAATGGATTTGATGTTTCGGCAAGATTTGGATGCAGAGAGCTTGATTGAACATAAAGATCAAGCTACTAGAGTAACCCCCACCCTCTGGAAATCCACCAGTCTCCAGCAGCAAAAAATTAACAATAAATGCAGTGGTGGGATCCAAAAATTTTAGTAACAGGTTCCCATGGTGTTGGCGTAGCGACAATGGGACTGGGTGGGTCACGATGGGGGCGTGGGTGGGCATTTCTGGGCGGGGCATTCCTGGGCGGGGCTGTGGCAAGGATGCAGCCGCTGCGCCGGTCCTTGGGCGGGAAACGAATGCACGCAGGCGCAGGCTGCCACGCACGCCGGTGCACCTCCTGCTAGACTGCTTCAAGTTCTGCGCACTACTGCTGAGAGGAGGGGCGTAACTAAGGCAAAAATCACATGGCAAAATCACCAATTAGTAACCCCCTCTCGGCACACACAAATAATTAGTAACCTACTCTCGGGAACCTGTGAGAACCTGCTGGATCCCACCTCTGAATAAATGGAACAATATGGTAGGAAGGGTCAGTGGGGTGTCAGAAAAAACTACTTGTCAGATTTTGTGTTGAAATGCTACTGAGAATACTTCCTTACAATATGACACGTAAGGATGGCCTATATTAACAGCCCTCCTCTTTTGTTTCCGATAATTTGTATTGGTTTATCCACACCGTAGGAAATATGGTCAGAATGATTCTAAATTAACAGAAAAGGAGTTAGAGATGTCCTTGATACAAAATCTGACAGGTAGCGTTTCGTGTCACTATCCCAGATCTGATTGGTTATGTTTGCTGTCAACTTGGTAGTCCGGGGACAATCCTCCAATGTCAGGATGTGAGGAACAAGAAGCTATAAATATGTGTTCCTCCACTTGCTGGTACCCTGCAGCTCTTGTTGTTTTATGTTTAAGGGCCGTGTTAGAGGGAGATTGTCTATACTGCTGTTTAAATTAGCATTTAAATTTTTGTAATTACATTTTTATCAGTATTGTGAGCAGTTTGGGAGTTCTGTTGAATAGAAAGATGGAGAATAGATTTCTTTAAATAGATAAATGAAGCGTCACCAAGCTAGTTGAAGTTGGCAGAATCCTAGAGAGGAGAATGTAACCAGCCAGGCAAAGAAGGACTGGCATACTGGGATCTAGCAAGGCCTCGAATCTAATGTCACCTCAGCCATGACCTCACTAGGAACCTGATCCTGCGCATGTATACTGAGAAGCGAGTCCTGCTGAGTTTCATGGGATTTAATCCTAATTAATGTCAGAACTACAAGGCCAAGCAGTGGCATAGCACCCAGGGGGCTGGGGGGGCATCTTGCACCAAGCGTGGGCCAGTGCGGGGGCATGGCGGGGGCCCTGGGCACAGTTCCCCTTCACCACGGCTCTGAGGAACTGTAATGCCCCTGTATAGATCTATGATGTGGTCTCATTTGTAATATTGTGTACAGTTCTGGTCAGCGAGGTATAGTGGTTAAAAGTAGTGGACTTTAATCTGGAGAACCGGGTCTCCCCTCCCCCCCTCCACATGAGCAGCAGACTCCAATCTAGTTAACCAGATTTGTTCCTCACTCTTCCACATGAAGCCTGCCAGATGACCTGGGGCTAATCACAGTTCTCTCAGAACTCTCTAAGCCCCACCTACCTCACAAAGTGCCTGTTGTGGGGAGTGGAAGGGAAAAATAGTTTGTCAGCAGCTTTGAGAGTCCTTAAAGTTGAGGAAAGTGGGGTATAAATCCAAAACTCGTCTTCTCTTCATTGTATCTCGAAAAGGAAATTGCAGAGTTGGAAAAAGTCCAGACAAGGTCAACCAAAATTCTTAGAGCATCTTCCCTGTGAGGAAAGGCTGAAGAGTCTGTGACTTTTCAGTTTAGAAAAAAAGATGATTATGGGTGATATGACAGAGATTTATAAAATTATTCAGGGGAGGTGTGAATTGACAAAGATAATTTTTTCCCCCTTTCCCAAATACTAGAACTTGAGGGTATCCAATTATGGGCATAGACTCAGGACAGACAAAATGAAATACTTCTTTACATCGACTAATTAAAGTGGATTTGGCTGCCAGAAGATGTAGTGATGGCCACTGGCGTAGAAAGCTTTAAAAGGGGCTTAGATAGGTTCATGAAGGAGAGGTCTGTCGGTGACAACCAGCCATAGTGCCTAAAGGGAACCTACATCTTCAGAGGCATGCCAGTGTCAGGAGACAACCTCAGGGGAAGGCCCAAGCCTCCATGGCCTTGTTGTTGGAAATGGTTGGCCACCGTGTGAGACAGGATACTGGACTGGGCGGATCACTGGTTTGATCCAGCAGGGCTCTTCCTATTTTTTTTATGGGGAAGACCCACATTTTTAATGCTCCACTATGCAGAAACGTCTTGCAGATAAGGTCTGTTAGAAAACTTTTAGCCTGGTATGATACATTGTGCTCATTATCTATTGATCGGACATTCACCTGCCATTTGAAATGATGCAGTTCATTTCTACATGCTCATGGCCACCTCATCCTAGAGAATTCTAGAACCAGGGGGCAACCATTGAAAATGCTGGGGGGAAGAATTAGGACTAATAAAAGGAAACACTTCTTCACGCAACGTGTGATTGGTGTTTGGAATATGCTGCCACAGGAGGTGGTGATGGCCACTAACCTGGATAGCTTTAAAAGGAGCTTGGACAGATTTATAGAGGAGAAGTCGATTTATGGCTACCAATCTTGATCCTCTTTGATCTGAGATTGCAAATGCCTTAACAGTCCAGGTGCTCGGGAGCAAATGCCGCAGAAGGCCATTGCTTTCACATCCTGCATGTGAGCTCCCAATGG
The DNA here is from genome assembly GCF_021028975.2 of Sphaerodactylus townsendi. Lineage (NCBI taxonomy): Eukaryota > Metazoa > Chordata > Lepidosauria > Squamata > Sphaerodactylidae > Sphaerodactylus > Sphaerodactylus townsendi. The sequence goes on from NC_059438.1 coordinate 28,924,697, forward strand.
CACCTGGTGGGTCACTGCAAGTAGCAGAGAGCTGGACTAGTTGGACTCTGGTCTGATCCAGATGGCTTGTTCTTATGTTCGTATCCTGATGCTACATTTTACTAGGCATCAGTATGCATAAGGCTGCATCCTAGGTGTCATTGGGCAAGCTCTCAGCTCCAGCCGTCTGCTCTTACTAAGGCCGATTACCCACTGGCACTCTTGCACACGGTGGGACTGGAAGCGCGTTGGGGTCAAGAAACCTTGTCCTCTTTGCAGTGCCAAAAGAGGAGATGCATTGGGGCAAAAAATCTTATCCCGATGCAATTCCTCTTTCCCCGCATGTGCTTCTCGCTTTCTGCAGGAAAGTGAGGTCACTTTGGTGCGACATCAAGCCAGAGCGAGGCGAGAGTGGGGAACCGCCATCAGTGGGTAATCAGCATAAGAGGTCAGGGCAGGGGTCACAAGACTACCATTTTATCCTCAGAACGTCCTGTGAGGTAGTTTATCCCAGAAATAATTTCTTGGCCTATGCCAATAAGCGACTGCCTTGGCTTAGCAAAGATTCAAACCCATGTCCCCTTCGTCAAAGTTTTTATCCGCTCTCCATTCCACTGTATGGAATTCCACGCCATTCCACTCTTCCAGGAAACTCTTTTTTGATGGTTTGAGTTCCATTTATCTTGTATCTAAATTTAATTAGCAACTAGAATGAGGTGTCGGGAGGTGGGGGGAATGAGGCATCACTCCGAATTGCTCATTTTTGCTGTTTGTTCCTGCCAAAGCATGAATTCATGTTTGTACATATGTCACTGTGGAGGATGTGTGGATGGTTTCTGATGTATTTAACATTCGGGATTAGATATGTGGGCCTCTTCATTTGTTCATTACGATCATCAGCCTTATAATAAAAGGACTGAGAATCAGATCCAGTTTGCCTGGTGCCGGTACTCATTAACAGAAATCTGCTTTGGGACTATTTTTATTGATTTTGTATGATTAGATTATTTTTTAAAAAAATAATGATTTTTATTTTATAAATAATTAAATCCAACAAAATATCACCACATTATCATTGTTATCCCCTCCCCTCCCCATTATAAGTCACTGTGAACTTCTGGTGGAAACAGGAAGTAGTTTATGTGAATATCATCTTCCAATTTGTCTACGGTACAATGTTGCATGTTTGCAGGAAAGACCATGTGGTATAGTATAGTGCAGTGATGGTGAACCTTTTTGAGGCCAAGATGTCGGGGGGGGGGCAATTTCCCCCCCACATGATGTTTGTGCGTGCCCACAGAGAGGGCTCTGAGTGCCACCTCTGGCACCCGTGCCATAGGTTCGCCATCACTGGTATAGTGGTTAGTGTCAGACTAGGATCTGGGAGAAGACCCTCCCCCTTCTTTGGATGGGGCCAGTGGCGTAGCGCCAAGGGGGCGTGTGTGTGTGTGTGCGCGCAATGCACTGGGCATGTGCTGGTGTGGGGGCATGGGGGGCATTCCAGGGTGGGTGGGGGCGAGGTGGGGGCACAGGGCACACATGTGCCATGGGCACAATTCCCCCTGGATGTGGCTCTCAAGATCGAATTCGCATTCTGCCATGGAAACGTGCTGAGTAATCTTGGACCAGTCTTAGGCTCATTCCGCACATGCAGAATAATGCACTTTCAAACTGCTTTCAGTACTCTTTGAAGCTGTGCGGAATGGCAAAATCCACTTGCAAACAGTTGTGAAAGTGGTTTGAAAATGCATTATTTTGCGTGTGCGGAAGGGGCCTTGGTCTCTCAGGCAAACCTACCTCACGCAATTGTCCTGAGGATCAGGTGGTAGAGAGGAGAACAGTGTAACCCACTTTGGTTCCCATTAGGGAGAAAGGCAGGATGTTGATTAACTGTGTATTAAATATACAACTCACCATCTCTAACCTCAGAGAGCCAGCGTGGTGGAGTGGTTAAGAGCGGTGGACTCTTATCTGGAGAACTGGGTTTGATTCCCCCATTCCTCATATGAGCAGTAGTCTCTAATCTGGAGAACTGGATTTGTTTCTCTCCTCCTACACATGAAGCCTGCCGGGTGACCTTGGGCTTGTCACAATTCTCTCAGAATTCTCTCAGCCCCACCAACCTTCTAAGGCAGGGGTAGGGAACCTGCGGCTCTCCAGATGTTCATGGCCAATTGGCCATGCTGACTGGGGCTGATGGGAATTGTAGTTCCTGAACATCTGGAGAGCCGCAGGTTCCCTACCCCTGTCTAAGGTGTCTGTTCTGGGGAGAAGGAGGGAAAGGAATTTGTAAACTGCCTTGAGTCTTCTTACATGACAGAAAGGTGGGTCTAAATCCAAGCTCTTCTTCTTCCAGACTCAGGGAATATACAGATAGTATTGTTACATTGACAGAACTAAAAAATATTCATGCTTTCCGACACATCTAAGTGTATGAGGTTGCATTATAAATATATACAAAGATGGATATTAAGAAGATACAGAGTCAACAGAGCTAATGTTCACACCTGCTAATATTTGAAAAATTCTCATGCAATTGCCTTATTGTATTGTCGAAGGCTTTCATGGCTGGAATCACTGGACAATGCTGCTAGAGCACGGCCATACAGCCCGGAAACCACACAGCACCCCAATTGCCTTATTGTTCACCACCAAACCAAGCTGTCTACAGTAACATTAACATATTATTTGAAATAAGCTATAAACTTGGCTAACCTTTACGAAACCTTTTCTTTATGTAACCATTTTTGCTGTCGGAAAAGATAGTTGTTCTTAGTATCAGGCACAGATCAATCCAGCCATGACTAACATATTTAGAATTAATTGATGGTAGCTTTTTGGAAACACTTCCCATACAATTGACATCAGGAATCTCTGGCTCAAAAATTATCATCTACATTTAATATTGCCCCTCCCTCAGTGGAGATCATTCTCAAAAATATGTAAGAATCCAATCTTCTCTTTATCTGTCACTATGAAATAAGTGGTGATTAAGGCTGATTATATGCAGATTTCCTTGAAAACACTGCGGAGATTTTGCGATTAAAGTGCTTTAAAGTTTTGTGAACAGCAGTTGCTGACTTTTGGAACTACACTGTCCTCTAGCGGTAATAAAAGGGATCAGGTGAGCATGCTTGCTTCAGAACTGTTTGGGCTTTCTGTAAAAACCACATGGAAGCTTGTGGATTTGAAGAAGCAGTATGCAGGTGTATATATCTGTGCAAAAGAGGATTTATTAGCCTTTTATTTTTCTTAGATTTCTTTGAACATTTTCCTGAAGAAGGAATTTTAAAATTTGCCTTGAAACTTCAAATGAAAAATTCAGTGGCGATGCTAGACTGAGGTCTTATCCACTGCATGAAGAGGGTTTGTTAAAAAAAATAATAATCCCCCCACCACGCAATAGATCATTTTTCCTGGTGGGAAGCAACTGACACCTACAGAACTACCTGACTATCAGTCTCCACAAATGTTTAGTGGTTTAGTGGTGAGAGCCAGCATGGTATAGTGGTTAAGAGCAGTTGCACCCTAATCTGGAGAACCGGGTTTGATTCCCCACTCTGCCACTTGAGCTGTGAAGGTTTATCTGGTAAACAGATTAGCTTGTGCACTCCAACACATGCCAGATGGGTGACCTTTGGCTAGTCACAGTTCTTCTCTCAGCCCCACCCACCTCACAGGGTGTTTGTTGTGAGAGGGGAAGGGAAAGGAGATTGTACGCCTCTTTGAGTCTCCTTACAGGAGAGGAAGAGGGATATAAATCCAAACTTCTTCTTTTTAGATCCAAGAATGGACTGTACAATTAAAAACCCTTATCACTGCCTTTTTAGTTAGCAAAAAGATTTGAGGGCTTTATTCTTCATTTGCATGATCTTTACTTTTTATCAGCATTTAGCATAGATATCACATTTGCTGTGTTGTGATTCCTGGCAAAACTTGTCTTATTTCCCTCGGAATTTGATTGATTTTCTCCTGAGCAGGAATGTGCACATTTCCTTATAATTTCATGCTAGGTGAACTTCAGTAGCATCTCTTTGAGGAAATTTCTTGAAATGCACCAAGGTTGAAATTTGCTGAAGATCCTATGATCTGGCACCTTGGATGTGGTTCCATTCTGTTTTGAACACTTTGGAAGGCTCTTAGTTTTCGAGGGGAAGAAAGGCACATCAGTGAATGTTAATTCATCCTTTTGAAAGGGCACTCTTTTTATTTTTATCCATAGACACATGCCCTGGAGCAGGAATACGGAAATATACAACTCAAAACAGGCCAAGTTCCATGTTATCCAGAGCATTAGTAGTGTTGAAACCCAGTTAATTGAGCTGCTAATCATGCGTTCCATATCAGCCTGTGCCAAAGGGTCTTACAACAGCGGATGCTGCATTTCTCTTTTGTGTCAAGGTTGCTACCTCAATTCACATAGTATTACCCTTCCTGTGAACTCTAGCCTTCCTTCCCTTTGTCTTAAGCCAAAACCCTTCGTTATCTCTGCCTTTTTCAGTATGTGGACAAGTTTGAGGGCTTCGCTCTTAAACCGGCTCATTTACTTGACCCTTATTTTCTATTAACATTTAGCATAGCTTTCCCATTTGCTGTCAAATAAACACCAGAAGACAGATACATGCTGGCACGTGGTCAGCTAAAAATCCTTACTTCAACTGAAATGGCAAAGTTAATTTCTCTGTGGTTAGTTTGAAGTGAAATCCCCTCAGCTTTCTGCTTGTCCTTAAATCCTTCTGCAGTTTCAACTGGACGGGCCGTTCCACTGAATGTTTCATTGGGGGAGCAGCCTGTCTGTGGAGAGCTGGTGGACAAAGACATCAAATGTCAGAAAAGGTGGTTCTTCCTTGAAATGGTCAGCAAGGTTTAGTGACAGTTTTTAAGTGTGTGTTGGATTGGAAGTCTCATTCATACTTAGAAAACCGTAGAAGTTGTTTGAAGAGCTGAGCGAAGGGGGCTGTAGCCAAAAGCTGCCCGGATTGGGAGATGATGGGCTGGGTGCAGTGTCATAGGAAGGGAAAATGGTGCCTGGGGTGAAATGGCAGCCATGCCCCCCTGCGCCCCCACCAAACATCCCTCACCTACCTTTTTAAAGCTAAAAAAGTGAGCAGGCTGTGTCCGTGGGGGCCGCTGCGGGCTGCAGAGGCTGCTGCAGGCCACAGAGGCGGCCTGAGGCGGCCTGAGGGGTGGGGAGGGATGGGAGGAGCGATTCTCTGCCCCCCATGCCTATGCTTGGGGCATTTGTCCCCCCGCCCCGTGGTATCTCCGCCTATGGGTGGGGGTGTGGAATCTCTGCAAGAAGTTATTTGAAACCAGGATAATGGATGCAGATCTCAGAGGATGCCAGAGCAGCTAACAAACAACTTGAAGGAAGCTCCACAACAGCCAAGAAGCCTTCCTTCTATTCTTTTGCAACAGAGAGATGTGAAACACAGCAGGAACTCTAACAAATATAATTTGACAATGAGGAGAACCGGGGTGGGGGGTGGGGCTGGAGAGATGAGGAACATATTGTCGAACACAATTAGTTATTTTATTTTATTTTTTTATTATTATTATTATTATTATTATTATTATTATTATTATTATTATTATTATTATTATTATTATTATTATTATTATTATTATTATTAATTTATTTAATTTGTATACCGCCCGATCCCCGAAGGGTCCGTCTTTATGGTCCGTCTTTCTCACAGACGGATTTATGGTCCGTCTTTCTCACAGAGACTCAGGCAGATCACACAATAGAAAAGGCAATCAACAGAATCTCATAAGGAGTGCAATAGCATTAGGAATTGCAAACTTTTGAAACGGAGTTAATGTCTTTAGAAGAATGGCCTCTTGAACAAGGCTGTTCTGTGTACTTTGTGCAAAGCCCACAGAGTGAGAGCCTTCCTGACCTCCTCAGGAAAGAGCAAAACACAAAGGGTTGAAATAGTGGAGGGAAACTATCTTCAACGGCACTGAGGCCATTCCACGGGGTGGGTGCCTATACAAAGAAGATGCATGTGTAGGAAGCTGTCGATCTTGCAGGGTGGAACATACAGAAGGCCTGTTCAGATTTAGAGCAACAATGATGTATTTTAAAACAGCAGAAGCAGGAAACCAGCCAGCGTGGTTGCTGGACCATTCGTCAACCAAGGTATGAAAAGCTTATGAAAGGAATGTGAAATGAATGCCGAGAAGGCAAATGAATTATTGGTAGCAGCCTTCATTGTGGAAGATGTTGGAGTCCTGCATGGAGGCATCTGAAGGACACAGTCGGAGGTAACGAGAAATTATGCTCTAGGGCTGATTAACACATTACAGAATAACAAGTTGTCATGTCCAGATGGTACATACCCAAGAATAGGTCGAATGCGCAATTAATTTTAGAAGTCTATGCACTGCCATTGAAGGCAGCTGTAAACCATTTATAAAGAGGCCTTAGAGAGGAAGCCAGAAGAAAATTACAGATTTATTAGCTTAACTGCTGACCCAGGTAAACTGGTAGAAAAAAATGATTCACGGTGGGATTATAGAAGCACAAACTTTTCTGAGAAGAATCAGCCTGAATCCCGCAAAGGGAAGACCGGTCGTTTTAGAACTCTCTGAGATTGTCAACGAAAAATTAGGTGAAGGTGGATTTGTAGATATTCTCTGCTACTTTAGTCAAAATCACTCTCACCAAAGGTCCCTGAGTAAACTGAGCAGTCACAAAACGATAACTCTTCCTGACAGAGCGCTAAAGCAGGAAACAGAAGGATTAAACAGCGTAGGGAAAGATCAGCATTGGAACCGATGTTATGTAACTTACCTGCAAAGACCTTCTCCTATCTGTAAACAAAGAGGTGGCCAAATTTGTGCAGGACATGAAATTAGGTAAGGTGGTAGAGACAGGGCCACTCCAAACGACAAAGGACATTCAAGGTAACCGTGATACACATATTCCCTGTTTCCTGGGCACATTTGATGAGATCCAGACTTCTGGGGATGATCCAGGGAGGAGACCTTGAGGTTGGAATCGATATGTCACTGCGGAATCCACAGATTCTTCGGCAGAGATGAGCAAGGATAACTTGATTGTAGTGGTTAGAAATGAAAAAGCCAGAATTATTGTGGCTTTCTATAAAGCTGTGCTATTTCAGTCTTTTCCCTGCCTATGGCTCTTGTTGTCTAATTAAACCAGCATTTATAGTACTGGAAAAGGGGCGAGTAAAAAAGGTGGAAGTGTTTGGGCTTTATAGATTAAAAGGGGTGGCTAAGCTAGGTATAGAAGGAAGATACAATAACAGTTTCTACAGTTATGGCTGGTGTGGAGAATGCGGACAGAGAAATTATCTGCAGCCCAGGATCACCCAGCCAAATTGAATGGCAGTAGATTCAAGAATGAGAAAAAGAAGTACTTTCCCACACTGCATATAATTAATGTATTGAATTCACTGTCTCCAAGCCCTTTGTTTAAAGAGATATGCAAGGAGCCTAAGACACATAGAATCATAGAGTTGGAAGAAACCACAAGGACCATCAAGTCCAAACCCCTGCCATGCAGGAACACACAATCAAAAGACTCCTGGCAGATGGGCATCCAGCCCCTGTGGAAAAACCTCCTAAGAAGGAGACTCCCCCACACTCTGAGGCAGTGAATTCCGCTGTTGAACAGCCCTTACTGTCAGGAAGTTCCTCCTAATGTTTAGGTGGAATCTCTTTTCCTGTGCCTTGAGTCCATCACTCCTTGTCCTAGTCTCCGGAGCAGCAGAAAACAAGCTTGCTCCCTCTTCAACATGACGTCCTTTCAAATATTTAAACTTGGCTATCATGTCACCCCTCAACCTTCTCTTCTCCAGACTAAACATACCCAACTCCCTAAGTCTCTCCTCATAGGGCATGGATTCCAGACCTTTTATTATTTTGGTTGCCCTCATCTGGACCCATTTCAGCTTGCCAATATCCTTCTTGAATTGCGGTGCCCAAAACTGGACATTAACTACAATAGGTAAGTGAAGCGTCCATTTGCAGGGGCAGTGTATCTCTAAGAGCCAGTTGCTTAGGGATGAACAACGGAATAGCGCTGTTGCCTTTACACCCTGTGGGTTTCCTGGGAAGATCTGGTAGCTCTCAGTTGCAAACGGAATGGAGGATGAAACGGAACTTTGATCTAGCAGGGCTTTTCTGTTCTTTGGCTGGGGCAAATATTTCTGATGAGACAGGATGAAGTGACCTCTCGTCCCTCTCCTATTGGGTCCTGGGAACTCAGGCACATTTGTTTGGTGTCACACAGTAGCTTGGCATCATTTCCAGATCCAGGATATAAGGTTTCCGGTTCCTTCCTCTAGAAGATCTACTCCTCATGGCGTTATTTTGAGGTCATACGGGAGAGAAGTGGAAATTTACAAGTGCTAGCTGCTGATTTGTTGCAGACTGAAGGAAGGCGAAAAAGTTGGGGGCCTCTGGCTTGCTGGCTCTTGCAACAAAATCGAGGCCTCGACCCCATTGACAAATTTAATGAGGCAATTGTCCAAGGACCCATCCAAAGTGAGAAGCACAATTAAAGAAGAGGACTGTACCATGTGGCAGCTGATGAGAAGCAGAGATTGCTTCTAGCTCTTCGCCTTGCCATCTGGAGTATCTGCCTAGAGAGATTCAGAGACCGCTTCTTGGGAATATCCTTGAAGGAAGTGATGAGGAAAGTTGTTCTCATGGGGGTAAGTCTGCTTCAGTTGTTTACTGTCTTTTCTTTTCTGCTAACGGTTTAGCTGACTGCATAACGAAATTAAGTAAAGAAGCTATATTGGAGCAGGCTGGGATGCTTACAATGGGTGCATGCATGGAAATCTTTCTCCGCTTTAGTCAAAGCCAGCTCCCTGATACAATAAGCAGGCGGAGGGTGAGAAGAAGAGGCAGAGCCCCGGAGCACAGAGTCCTTTTGCCCCCTAAATTTAGCTCCCCCCAAATTTGGGAGGAAAGGAGAGGGTGGTTGAAGGATATCTAGGAGGTCAGAAGCACTGAAATTATTCCTAACAGATGCTAGAAAAGAAAAGTTAAAAGTTAGAAAAATAGAAAAGTTAGTAAAATGTGTAAAGTTCGAAGCAGAGTGAACTGTAAGCAACAGGGTAGTGATTCCCTGTGGCAGAATGTCCAAAGTGTTCATTTAAATGAATAATGTAGGCTAGGCCCTGCAGAGGATTACAGAAATTCTAGAGCCAGTGTTGTGTACACAGCACAAGCCTTTATTGGCATATAAAACAGGACAAAATTTTAAAACAAAACAAGGTTAAGAAATACAGTTAAAATTGCTAAAATTACTAATTTCCAGTATAAAATTTGCAACAGTTTCACAAAAGAGCACATCAGAGCTGTTCAGGAGATTGGGTATCTTATAACACTCATGCCACTGAGAACATTGCAAGAAAATGGAATTCATGTATTTCATGCGTATCGTATTGTATTTAGGGCATAGAAACAAAGAATGGTCAAGTGTTTCAACCGTAGTCCTATCACATGAACAAACTCTTTTAGAACGTTCCATATTCTTAAATCTTCCCTCCAGCAGAGCTGATGGCAACACATTACATCTTGCAGTAGCCAAGGCTCTCCTCTGGGTGGGATTAATCAGCAGACGAAGATATGCTGCCATAATTCCACGCTCGCATGGGATTAATAATGTAGTCGGAGAACAGGTTGTCTTGGCAGCACGAGTCAAATTATGAAAATCAAGATCCAAGAGCCTATTCTTAACTAGTCTGAAGGCTTCCACCTTTGTGAGCATAAGGAGTGATTCCAAGGGGAAACCAATAGCTTCAACCTTTCTAAAGATCAAAGTATACCATTCTGAAATAAAGTGATCTGATAACAGAGAGGGAATATAGCAATTGGATCCCACTAGAAAATGTATATGCAGCCAATATTTTATGGCCCTTATCCATGCCAAGGTTTCTAGAGTTGTTTGGCCCATCTCAATGCACAACGCAGCATAAGGCACACATCTAGGGAGCCCCATTAGTTTCCGAAGGAATTTGGAATGTAATAAATTAAATGATTTATTTATTGCCAAAATCCAGCGTTGTGTAGTGGTTAAGAGCAGGTGGACATCTAGGAGAATGGACCCCAAAGATGGTTGGTCTTTGCCTTCTTTCCTTTTGATAGTTCTTCACTGAGAGAGCCAGCATGGTGGTGTAGTGGTTAAGAGCAGGTGGATTCTAATCTGGAGAACCGGGTTTGATTCCCCACTCCTCCACCTGAGTGGCAGAGGCTTATCTGGTGAACCAGATGTGTTTCTGCACTCCTGCATTCCTGCTGGGTGACCTTGGGCTAGTCACAGTTCTTCGGAACTCTCTCAGCCCCCCTATATGACGCAGGTGACTATTTTCTTTGCAAATTTCTCTGGTAAAACTGGTAGGAAAATAATTATAAACAATACTGAATACATGTATTTACTCCTTCCCCCATCTTTTATTCTCCCTTTTCTGAAAACTGGCAAGGAGAATGAAATTTTAGTCTGTAGTCAACCCTGTGGCTGAGAGATATAAGAAAAGCTTTCTTTTAAACAGGAGGGTCTGGAAAGTAGTTTCTTGGCCATGCCTGATAACTGTGTCCCTTAATGCAGGTGAAACGCTTTTCAGTTGGTAAAACTCTTACCACACCAGATGTGGAAATCACTTGGACTATGAAATTAGTTTTGTTTTATATCCCTTCTGTGCAGAACATTTTTGAAATAATTGAACACCAGCTTTGCTCTATTTTGCTAACGATTCCTAGTATATTTGAAAGAAATTAATGCTGATCGTTGCTGTGTCCACAGAGAACTCCCTATTCCATCTGGACCACAGAAGTTCAAAAGAAGAACTGGAAATGTGTAACCAAAGCAAGTATGCTCAGCTAGAGTTCAAATGTATAAACACACATAAACGTACCATTCTGCAAAGGAATCAAGCGTTAAAACACCTTCTGGGAAAACAATTTAGTCTCTAGCCTGAATGGCAATTTGTGGATGCATAGCGCAGAATGCAAAAACCTGTGAAAAGAAAATTGTTTAAGGAAATGATCAAAGCCTCTATCAAGAAAATCCATAGGGAGGACTCAAATTCATGGCAGAGCTCTCTAACGAAGTGGTCGGAGGCAGGTCTGTATCCCGAAGAGCAGTCAACATCCTGCATAGCTGAACACTTAAAAGAAGTGAGAACTGAGTGAATCATTATGATGCACCAGTATGAAGCCTATAAATGGACCCCTTTTGCCACAAAGATTACAAACAGCTTGCCTTCTGAATGGAAGAAACTAAAGCAGGGGTCTGCAACCTGCAGCTCTCCAGATGTTCATGGACTACAATTCCCATCAGCCCCTGCCAGCATGACCAATTGGCCATGCTGGCAGGGCATGATGGGATTTGTAGTCCATGAACATCTGGAGAGCTGCAGGTTGCAGACCCCTGAACTAAAGGAAGGGCAGACCAAACCACCCCTCTTCTATGTCATTTATGTCATAAAGGAATATACAGAAGTGTGTATATTTCTGTGGGTGAACTGTGATTGGGTGCAAAATTGACCAGAATTCTCTGATCCTTCAGGGCTGCCTTGATGGGGCAGGATGTCAGTTTCCCTGTTCAGACAATAATGCACTTGTTGGGTTCAAGGATTTTATTGAAGACATGAGAAAGACAGGAAGAAGACAGTTCTGGCAAAAAGGTGCCAAAGCAGTTGATAATAGGTTGCAGCAAATCCCCACCCCCACATGTGAACTACGACAGTTAGGAAGAGTCCGGCCTGAAGGCCCGTCCCAGCTGCCGAGCTCCAAGGCCAGGGAAACAGATAAAGCAGCACCTGCAAATGCTAAAGCTCTCCCTAGCAATTCCCCCCTCCCAGGAATGGCATCCTGACACAGGAAAAGGTGTTTGTCATTTTCCCCACCTGAATTCACAGAGGTATGACTTAACACCATTTCTTTTGGTTGACATCAGGAACCCTTCTCTGCCCCTGTGCTCCTGTTGCTGGAGTCCCCATTTGGATGGAAAAGTGTCATTACAGTCTTAACCATAATAAAAGGCTAGGGGATGTAATGTTACAACAACGAACCCTCCACCAATGGGGGAACAGGACTCATGAAGTGAGTCGGCCATTGGTGGGCCACATTCCATCCTAGGTTTGAATCCCAACTCATGTCATTGAAGCTCACTGGGTAACCTGGGGCCAGACACACTCCCTCCCCCTAACCTTGTTGTGAAGATAAAATGGCGGAGAGAATGATATAAGCTGTTTTGGGTCCCCAATGGGGAGAAAAGTAAGTTGCAAATTAATTTTAAAAATATATATGAATAAGTATTGTAGGGCTGCAATCTTGTGCACATTTACTTGGGGCAAGTCCATCTAAGCACAGTGGAATTTATTCCTGAGTAAACTAGCCCGTCTTTCCTGGCCTCAGACCTTAGCCTAGGTTTTTTGGACTCCAGTGGCTTCACAACTTGCCTACATTCCTTTCCAGACTTTGTTATGGAAGAACTCATCTTGGAAGAGCTCCCAAGAATTTTTTAACTGAAGGAACAGTAGTAGACCAAGCTCTGGAAACAGTAGAGAAGCCTCCCTGAATACAACATATTTTGAATGCCTAAGTGCAAAAACGTGGGACACGCCATTTCCATAGTCTCTTTGTCCTATAATTTTCTTTTCTTTTTCTTTTCCAAGCTAAAACCTGTTTTGTTTTTTATCTATCTATCTATCTATCTATCTATCTATCTATCTATCTATCTATCTATCTATCTATCTATCTATCTATCTATCTATCTATCTATCTATCTATCTATCTATCTATCTATCTATCTATCTATCTATCTATCTATCTATCTATCTATCTATCTATCTATCTATCTATCTATCTATCTATCTATCTATCTATCTATCTATCTATCTATCTATCTATCTATCTATCTATCTATCTATCTATATTTTAGATTTCTAGGCCGCCTCTTCCCCGGAGGGCTCGAGGCGGCTCACAACATGGCTGTTGTCAACAGCAACTCAAACGACATAACTTAAACATATTAAAACTCCAGCAGCAGTTACATACATTTAAACAATTCAAACAGTTTAAAACAGTTCAAACAGGCGCCCGTTCCTAAGGCTAAAAAGCAAGGGAAAAAAGATAAAAGAAGAAAGGGAGGGAACAGGCAGGCCCAGATGGAATCACAGCAGGCCTGACCAAGATGACAGAGGATGGAAATTGGCAGAATTTCAGTGGGGGGCAGTAGAGCTGCGGCCAACCTCTCCAAAGGCCCGGTGGAATAGTTCTGTCTTACAGGCCCTGCGGAACTCACCAAGATCCCGCAGGGCCCGGACTGATGGAGGTAGGGCATTCCACCAGGCAGGGGCCAGAGCGTAAAATCCCTGGCCCGGGTCGAGGCCAGCCGCATCGTCACGGGGCTAGGGGTCACCATTTTGATGCTTGGGATGTAATAATCCTTAACATTTACACGCTGCTTGCAAGAATTTGAACGAAGTGCTTTCTGTACACTACCTATGCAATCTTAGCCACAGACTTATCAGTTTTGCTATCCTCACATTGCAGACAAGACGCTAACCCTTCTCAGATGTTCACTTTGGTGCTCTGGTCATGGGAGCGAGAACTGCGCACAGTCTTCCCAATATGCAGTTGTCCTGTTGTGTGAACAGGGAAACAAACCTGTTTTCTATTTGCACATGTGAGGAAAGGACAGTACTTTGCTTACCTTATTAATACACTCATTATTAAGAGGGAAAAACTTGCCCACGGGCCCACTTCATACTTGCTGTGCAAGCAAGATGTTTATATAAAATGGGGAAACTTACTATTGCGTAACTGAAATTTAGGAGGGAGACTCTCTTTAGTACTCAAATTAAAACTAATTACATGAGGAAGTCAATTCATGCATGTTTGTTTTTATAACCAAAATTATCTTATAGGGCACCTAGTCGGTGCAAGAAGTAGAGTCTAAAAATGTTGCAAAATGGTTGGGAGTGATGTTGTGCCAATGTCCCAGTAGTGTAACTGAGAATGATGTCACCCGTTGCCATGATGCTGTAGTAATCCCCACCAACTCTGTAGTAAAGCCATAGAGTTTGATAGAATTGCTACAGTGTTGTGGTGGTCCTGTGATGTCACTTTCAGTTATGTTACCAGAAGTGGTGTTGCAGGATGTGACGTGATACCTGACCTGACCCCAAAAATTCAGAACATGAACTTATAACAAATATGAATTATTTTACTCCTCATTCTTAGGAGCGTGACTGTGTTCCTCTTCTGTATTTTGCCTTTAAGATCTAAGGATGGATCCCGAATAGTTGCCTTACGCCTTACTTTCTGTCAGTCTGATCATTGCTTTACCAGCATGGCAGCTGGGCCTGTATCTCCATGTGGAAGGAGGAACAGCCATGGCATGAATAAAATTTCTGGATAAAAGTGCTGCTAGTGTCTTTGTTCTGTGAGGTAAGTCCGATGGGAACTCTCTCAGTTTTTCTTCTGCTTTCCAGGGAGAATGGAAAGAGAAAATAGCAGGGGTTGCGGCGGGAATGAGATGTCTCATGTAAGCCATGCAGGTGCCCACTTGTTGATACTATTAATGCAAGACTAGTTTCTGCCCTATGGAGCTTACAGTAGAACCATAAGCACTGGCTTGAATTAATGAGAGATCCTTGATTTTGCAGGATCTTCAACATTTGGTTTCTGACTGCCGGGTTCTGTTTTTCCTCCATTTCCCCTAGTATAGCCCTAAAGCTTGGAGGCTGTGTGGTGCTCCCATTCCCCATTGTTTCCAATGGAAGCTAATAGTAGATGGGGCTACCCTTTTGAGGGTCCATAACTTTGGACCCCCTGAACCAAACTTCAAACTGGGTGGTATCATCAGGATAATCTCTTGCTGATACCAGCCAGGTTTGGTGATGTTTGGTTTAGGGGGTCCAAAGTCATCAACCTCCAAAGGGGGTGCCCCATCCCCCATTGTTTCCAATGTGTGTCCATAACTTTGGACCCCCTGAACCAAACTTCACCAAACCTGGGTGGTATCATCAGGAGGGTCTCCTAAAGATACTCTGAAATGTTGGTACTGCTAACATAAACATTCCTCCCCTGACCAAAAATACAGTTTTGAAGGATTTTAACTCTTGTGGTTTAGCTTGGTTGCTGGTTGAGCTAAGGTTTTTGTACTTTTAACGTTATTGTTGAGACCATATTGTTTTTGTTGACCCTCTTTTCCACTTACAGAGCTCGTTGACTGTTTTTCTTTGAAATAAATATCCAAAAACATTTAACCTACTGATGTCTCGATTAATGTAATTTTATTGGTATCTGTTTTTATTTTTGAAATTTACCAGTAGCTGCTGCATTTCCCACCCTCAGCTTATATGTGAGTCAATAAGTTTTCCCAGTTTTTTGTGGTAAAATTAGGTGCCTCGACTTATATGCGGGTCGACTTATATACGGTAACTTTCGACTGGAATCAATGGCTTAGTATTCCAATAAATGAATGAAGTGTTAGAATCGTTACAGGAGGAAACATGGACTTCAGAGGCCGAGCCCACAGATCAACACTGGATCCAGCAAGCCTGCATGTGAGGGGTTGGAGAGAGGTTTTCAGTGCTTGCCTTAGGTGCTGTTTTCCATAGATATGCCCCTGTGTGGAAATCCTATCAACATTTTCCCCTCCAGGATTTTTCTTACACTGTAGGGGGTCAAGAAAGTCAATCTCTTCCCAACTTTGCTCCCTTTACCTGATGCTTAGCTGCACTCAACATTCTATCCCATCTGGAGCATTTTTTGGTCATCATCAAACCATTTTGGAAGGGAGGTTTCTTAAGTTTGTTTTTAAAAGTTTTATTTTTCTGGATATCTGGGAAGTCTGTCAAGTACATATCTTTGGGTAGCCCAGATGTTGTGCTTTTGTGATAGGTCTTGGAGTCTTCTGCTCTAGCCTTAAGGTGCTATGGGCAGAAGAAAATAAAAGGTTCATGTTTTGATGATTAAAATATCTGACATTTTCTTCTCTTTGCCCAGCAGATGGCAAGAGTGTGCAGATGGTTCTTTTCTGGAGCCATTGAGCTGCTTGATAAGGTAAAGCCTTCTTTTCATAAATTTTTCATCATTTGGACACGTGGGAAAGAAGCACTGGGGACATTTCGCGAGGCCTACCCATCAACCTGACTGTGACTCAGTCCACAAGAAGTACATTTCCTAGACACCACTGTACACATACATAGCAGAAAAACCACCTTCTACTGGAAGCTTACTGATTGCCAACAGTATCTGCACACCTTCAACCGCCATCCTAAACCCACCAAATGTACAGTCAAGATCTACGCTACAGCCACACCTGTTCCAGTCCCTCAGAGATTCTCACCTGCAAGACTTTTTTTTTAAAAAAACACCTGTAATGTAATAAAGGGACGTATCAGAAAAGTCAAAACAATACCAGGAATATTCTGCTACAAAATAGGCCCGAAACAACAGAACACCACCGGTGAGCACATTCAACTCAAACCAGTTCATTGCATCATTAACAAGTACAACCTATGCTAGACAATGAAGCTCCTCCATCACAAGCATTGGGAGGCAAACCTTGTGGCATACTGTCCTGCCTCCCCTCCCTCCCCTCCCTTGCATGCCACCCCTCCTCTCCCTCCACTAGGGTGGGTGGACCAGATGCTGGGTCCCCTCCCCTCCCTTGCATGCCACCCTTCCCTTCCCTTCCCTCCCCTCCCCTCCCTCCCCTTTCCTTGCATGCCCCCCTCCTCCCTCCGCTAGGGTGGGTGGGCCATGTCCAGATGCCGGGCCCCCTCCCCCTCCCTTGCATGCCACCCTTCACTCCCTCCCCTCACTCCCTTCCCTTCCCTTGCATGCCACCCCTCCACCTTCCTCTCCTCCTTCTCCCTCTGCTAGGGTGGGTGGACCATGTCCAGATGCTGGGGCCCCTCCCCCTCCCTTGCATGCCACCCCTTACTTCCTCCCCTCCCTCCCCTTCCCTTGCATGCCACCCAGTGGTGGGATCCAAAAATTTTAATAACAGGTTCCGATGGTGGTGGGATTCAAACAGTGGTGGCGCCGCACACACGCACCTCCAGTCCCTATTGGGCAGGGAGGTTGCTTTAGTAACCCCTTCTCGGCACTCAGAAAAAATTAGTAACCACTTCTAGAGAAGTGGTGAGAACTGGTTGGATCCCACCTCTGATGCCACCCCTTTCTCCCCTCCCTCTCCATCTGCTAGGGTGGGTGGGCCATGTCCAGATGCCGGCCCCTCCCCCTCCCTCCCCTCCCTTGCATTCCACGGTCACTCAGGGCCTATGAGCCCCATGTCTGTGGTGCCCTGGGACCCTTCTCTGGGCCTCAGAAAATACTCTTGGGGGTTTGAAGCGGTTGATTTCCCCATCCCTGTCTCCCCTCATCCCTTATCCCCACTGATTCTCATCTTCTCTCAACATCCCAACGGCAATGTGGTTTGAATCATGTGGCTTTATTCTTTTAGTGTTTAATATCTGAAATTAAACAAATAAAATCAATAGAAATGTCATCTGTAAATCATAAAGTAGATGTCCATCGATGGTTAGGTGGACCTACCTGTTTCTATCCAGCTATTTGTGTGTGAAGTTGCTTCTCCTCTCCTTCACCTTTGCAGTTCTAATTGGGGGCATTGCTACCTGCACCTTCTGCAACCTCTTCGTTCAATGCCTGCGTCTTGATGGATCCACCCTGGCCAACTCCATCTCCATCTTCGGCCTCCTTGTATTCTGTATAAAATTCTACTGCTGGACCTACATCTAGAAAAAAAAAGCAAGGAGAATTGTGGTGAAGGAAGCGCAAGCAACATTTGTGCATCTGCTGCTGGGATGTGGACTTCCTTTGCACCTGACGGGGTGCCTGGAACGGTGAGGGCGGACGCCACATGCTTTTTCTCGGTTGCTTTGCGGATGTCTTGCTGGAACTGGAAATGAAGGGGACAGATGGCTTTGGAAATTTGCACTGAGGAACTGAACCTTTTGTTTGTCGGACATTCCTGAAATGCAACTCCCATCCTGTGGGTAGGCTGATATAGTGTGTGATAGACCATACGGTTGTAGTTCCCTAGATTCCAAACAGTGTCACGACTTACTGCTTGTTTGCTCAGCAGAATGGGAGCAGGACAGTGGTCAGTGTTGGGTTTTTACTTGGAAATCTGAAGTTTGCGCCTCTTTTTGGCTTACCTGACACTTATCCCCCAATCTTTGTAGCTTTGTAGCACAAACATTTATTTCATCCAGGCTTTTCACTGAGGCGTTCTATCTTTTTTGGTTTTGTATAGTCTGCTTCTGGTTTGTCGTCTGTTTTATGAATAATTTTTACTGTTCTGAGCAATTGTTTTATGCTGTTTTTATGGCTTCTTTTGTATCTATTTTTTAATCTATCATTTATGACATTTTTGATGATGGCTTGACTTGTAAGCTGCTTCGAGCAGAACTCTGGAAAGCAGCATATACATTCCCTAAATAAATAAATACATAAATAAACGAAGCTCGTGGGGTGGTCTTGAGCGGTCGATGTTTCTAATATATACCTCGCAGGGTTGTTGGGAAGACCAGGCCAAGGAGGAAAACAATGTGTACTGCCTTGAGCTACTTGGAGGAAAGATTGGATGGGACAGATATATCTGAGGCCCCTTCCGCACACGCAAAATAATGCATTTTCAAACCACTTTCACAACTGTTTGCAAGTGGATTTTGCTATTCTGTACAGCTTCAAAGAGCACTGAAAGCAGTTTGAAAGTGCATTATTCTGCATGTGCGGAATGAGCCTCAAAGTAAGCAAACCTGACCCTCTTAAGAACACAAGAACAACTTAGTTGGGCCAAATTGAGGAATCAGAGGTCTGCTACCCCAGTATCTTATTTCCACCGAAGATCATCAGATGCTTTTACAAGTAGAACATGCAGAAGTCAGTAGCATTACTGCTGTTACTTGTGGCTAGCTCTTTTGCCAAACCTCTATAATATAGCATGAACAGCTAACCTGTATTTGATTATAAACATGTGTGGGTTAGGTCAGCAACCTGGGTGGAAGACTACAGACAGTCCCTTGCAAACTGCTCTGAGCTTTATGAAGGAAGAGCAAGAGATAAATTAATTAAAATCTAAACATCTAAATCTAAATTAAATTTAAAAATCTAAAATCTAATTAAAATCTAAAAGATAGGTCCATTATGCATAATATTGGCAGCAATCCAGTATGTACAATATTGGTAGGAACCCAGGCCCCTTCACGAATCTATAAGTTTTCCTTAAAATTATGCATGGAGTTCTTTATAACACACCTATCGTCCAGCTCTCTTAAAATACAAATTAATACATCTCTTGTTTTGTCGAAGGCTTTCACGGCCGGAATCACTGGGGTGCTGTGGGGTTTCTGGGCTGTATGGCCGCGTCCCAGTAGCATTTTCTCTTGACGTTTTGCCTGCATCTGTGACTGGCATCTTCAGAGGATCCTCTGAAGATGCCAGCCACAGATGCAGGCAAAACATCAGGAGAAAATGCTACTGGAACACAGCCATACAGCCTGGAAACTCCACAATACCCCACATCTCTTGCTGTGTGACAGTTGTTGCAGCTGGAACAGACTCTTGCCTGTGCTTCTTCAGGCCACACTAACTTCTTAGAACAAACATAGCTGAGTTAAATTTGAACAGCCTCACTTATTTAGAACATTGGAATACATGTGCTGGATCAAACCAGTGGTCCATCTAGTTCAGCATCCTGACTCACACAGTGACCAACCAGTTTCTCTAAAGAGCCAACAACAAAGCATAGAGGCCAAGGCCTTCCCCTGACATTGCTTACTGGCATTGGGATTCATAAGATGGCTGCCTCTGCATGTGGAGGGTCCTTTAAGTCACCATGGTTAAGGTTCTGGTACAACAGTCAACAATTCAGACTCTAGATGTAGAATCAGTAGTCTTTACTGTGCTGCCACAGTTACCTATACTGCAGAAAGTCAGATATGGGGATCCTGGTTCCTGCAAACACCTTTATTCCCACATTTCCTGCTCAAACTCCCCCCAACCAATCTTCCCACAGATTAACGGAACAACAGAATAACGAGGGGTGAATAGCTTTGTTATGGCGTAGTGGTTAAGAGCTGGTGTTCTCTAAACTGGAGGAACCGGGTTTGATTCCCCGCTCTGCCGCTTGAGCTGTGGAGGCTTATCTGGTGAACTAGATTAGCTTGTGCACTCCAACACACTCCAGCTGGGTGACCTTGGGCTAGTCACAGTTCTTCTGAGCTCTGTCATCCCCACCCACCTCACAGGGTGTTTGTTGTGAGGGGGGAAGGGAAAGAAGTTTGTAAGCCCCCTTGAGTCTCCTTACAGGCCCCCCAAGCAACTTTTCTAGCATTACCCATTGGTTGGGCTGTGAAGACGTATAGACTGCCTGTTATGCTCCTAATCTTTTCCCCCTCCCAAAGCCCACCTTGCTTTCTCTATTTGGGCATATGGTTAAGTCATACTTATTATACTTCGTATCAGGTTCTGGTTACCATAACAACCATGCGTTAGTTTCTACATTCCGAAGTATTTTTCAGTACTAGACAGAGTCAGCTGTGACTGTGTTTTTCCCCAAAAGCCCTTTTCTAACTTCTTTAACTAATGTATAGGATTCTTACATATATGGTGAATTATAAGTTACTGTAATATAGTTGGTGTGGCTAAATATATTTTCCTTATGACTTAATACATTATAAGCTAATATCTCTATCAATTGTACTGCTCCTTGACTTGTGTTGTTAACCATGCAGGCATTCTTTTAGATTTGGCAGTGCCTGTCCTAACCTAGGCCTTTTCCGCATGGGCCAAAAACGACGGCCTGGGGGCGGTAAAAACGCCACCCCCAGGCCGCCGTTCACACGACCTGACTACGCTTCCCCTCCCCCAGGGCGGCGTCAGGCCGCCCTAAACAACAACCCTTTAAAAGGGTTGTTGTTGAGGGGGAAGCGTCTTCCTAGTCGCCCTTAACTGCACCGGGAAGGCGTCTGTCTTCTTCTCGTCCCTTGTCCCTGCTGTCCTCCGACCTCCAGGGGTCGGAGGGCAGCGTGAGGAAAAGAGGCGGTCGCATGAGGCCACCTGCCGTTTGCCGGCCTCTGCTGAGGCCGCCCGCATGCATGCATGCGAACGGCCTCCGCCTCCACGCCGGCGGAATTCTCGCCGGCGTGGAGGTGCCTGCACGGCCGTGCAGAAACGGCCCTAGAAAATGCATTCTATCTGGTCTTCAATTAGTGTGGTTGAACAGAATCACCTATAAGACTCCCTTCTAGCACTAGAGTGTCACAATAATTTTTCAATGTTGCAATCATTTTTCAATTCACAGATCAGTTGTATCATGATTTTTTAAAAAGACCATGCAAACCACTGAAGTCCAGTTCTTAATGGCAGATTTATCCATGCCAATTGAAGCCACTGGGACACTGACTTTTTGGGACGCTGCCTTTTTTTAAATGAAAGAGGCATTCTCTTGTGGATGTGTTTGTTTCTTTGTAACATGATACCTCCTTTGAACATTAAGAGCATGGAATGAAATTTGGTTATGAGTGTTTAGCACACAATTCTACATTTCATGTCCACATACCAGCTTGGTACACACTTCCCCGTCATCATATCTGGTAGGCCAAGAAGGGCATAAAATGCACCGCAATGCTTTTTCTCCGACCGGAGCAGTGAGATATGATGAATTTTAGCATGTATGTTTTACAGCCTTTGAAGTTTGAACACCAGTTTTAGCTCTGCACCCTGCAGGTGGGGAATGAAGAATGCTAGATACATTGGTTGGGATTCTACAGATTCCCTCGGCTACTTGGGGTGCTTTCCTCTAGATTTCATGGTATTGTCCAAGATAAGAAAAGCAAGGCTTGTCTTATGATACTGTGGAGAGTGAGATTATCAACAACTGTAGCTCATTATGGCGATTTCCCCACGGCCAATATGTCCCGGGGGGAAACGGGGATCATACATACTGGGATGTTTCTATCTTGGCTTCTCCCTCTACAGGGCAGACCGTCAGCACGTTCAGGCGGGGAGGAAGAACTTGCATACCCCTCGGTTTAGTTTCAATTTCCTTGCTGACGTTGCTGCGCATGGGCGAACTGTCCCGTTTTTCTGATATTCTGATTGGCTGCAGGCGGTGAGGCGGTGAGGCGGGAAAAATAAACCAGTCTGTCTCCCTCAGTGTTTGCATGGGAGCGGGATTGACACATTGTTTAAAAACAACCTCTGTTTTTATCATTTTCTGAAAGATGCGGGATAAGGGAAATCTCGCGGGGCTGGCTCGAGTTAGACTCGGAAGCCATGCGGAAGTCAAGGCTGAACTGGGATGTTTCATCTCTTTATCCCAGGGTATATTGGCTGTGGGGAATATGCAGATGGTAAAAGGAGCCATCCTATACAGAGGTTGTCTATCTGAATAATCAGGCGCTAAGCTCATTCCTTAGTGGAGGACAATCTTCATGTTGTTGTTGTTGTTGTTATTTAATTTTCCTATACCGCCCAACCCCCGAAGGGCTCTGAGCGGTGAACAATAAGGCCAAAAAGGCAACGTACAATATACAATGATAAAATATAAACATATAAGCATTAAAATTATTTAAAACACAGTAACAGCAAAACACAGAAATAATTTTCGGCGCCCGATCCCACATTCGGGAGGGGACCAGGCAGAAGGCCAAAGATGGTACTGATGAAATTGGGGTTGGGGGGGATGTTCTGCTTCTGAGATTTCTAGAGATTTCTTACTCTTTGAGTAAGAGAGTGCGGTGTTGTTTGAGTGATCCTTCTAAGAATGACAGCGTGTGTGGGAGGATGGAATGTCTCCCTCGTTGCCGTTCGGTTTCTGGATGACATTTCCCATTTCTTTTGCAGAAGACTTTGCACTTTTTTGCTTCATGAAAAACGTGCCATATTGATGTGTGATTCTGTCCTCGTTTGTTATGGTAAACCTGCATGCTGTTCTAACTGTTTTAATGCTTGCAATACTATGCAGTTACTTGACGATAAATACCATTGAAGGCACATTTAGGATTGAACAGCGGGAGTCTTGGGATGTTTTATTCGCAGCTGCCCTCTACGTGGGAAGGAGCCTCTGCTGTTGTTGTGACATGGCATCCCAGCTGCTGCGTATGGGTTTATTGTTCTCGATTGACTTCACGTGCTTCCGTACGGGAGACGGGGCTTTTTGACGCAAGGATTCTAATGTTCCGTAAGGCTAGCTGGCTAGATTTGAGCCCAGGAGCATTGCAGAGACCAATGAGAATTCGGGGGTATGAGATTTCAACAGTCAAATCTCCCTTTTATAAAATACTAGTACTGGAAGATGGGAGCTTTGATTCTGGAAAGCTTATTAACCCCCCCCCCCCCAATACTCATTGAAGGAGAAGAGTTTTGGGTTTATACCCCCCTTTCTCTCCTGTAAGGAGACTCAAGGGGGCTTCCAAACTCCTTTTCCCTTCCTCTCCCCACAGCAGACATTTTGTGAAGTAATTGGGACTGAGAGAGCTCTGAGAGAGCAGTGACTAGCCCAAGGTCACCCAGCAGGAACATAGGAGTGGGGAAACAAGTCCAGCTCACCAGATAAGAGTTCACCGATCAGGTGGAAAAGGGGGGAATCAAACTCAGTTCTCCAGATTAGAGTCCACCTAACCACTATGCCACACAGATCTCTACACCATGCTGTTTGTTACCACTGCACCACATTGGTGTCTAAGGTGCTAGTAGAATTCAATCTAGCTGTTCTTCTGCTGACCAACAAGCCACTCTATCTGAAAGGCTAGCTGGTAGTTCATCTCTTGGATGTAGTATGCACGCATGTTTGAGACACCGAAAAGGCTCCCACTGCTCCATTTTCATCATCATCATCATCATCATCATCATCATCATCATCATCATCATCATCATCATCATCATCATCATCATCATCATCATCATCATCATCATCATCGTAGATTTCACAGCTGCCAGATCTTTAGCTGGTTGTTGGCCTTCATTACAATTCGAGCCTCAGCCAGAGGCCTAGGAAGTTGTAATGCGTCAGTGTAGCATTCGTGCGGATCCCAGCAGGGCTGCCTTCTGAATTTGACAGATGTTAATTTTGTCAATTCGAAGATGTTTCAAGTGCTGCCCTAGTGTTTTTGGGATGGCGCCCAGCGTGCCGATTACCACTGGGACGACCTCAGCTGGCTTGTGCCATAGACGCTGAAGCTCGATTTTCAAATCGCGGTATCTAGTGACCTTCTTGTGTTCTTCGTCAATGACCCTTCTGTCACTGGGGACTGCTATGTCGATGATGGTCACTTTCTTGTCCTCGATCATGGTGATGTCTGGTGTATTGTGTTTGAACACTTTGTCCGTTTGAATTCGAAAGTCCCACAGGATCTTGACCTTCTCATTTTCCATTACTTTCTCTGGAATAATAATAATAATAATAATAATAATAATAATAATAATAATAATAATAATAATAATAATAATAATAATAATAATAATAATAATAATAATCCTGTTGTTATTCAAAAGAACTCAGGGCAGTGTACATCGTTTTCCTGCTGTTCTGTGTTATCCTTACAACAACCCTGTGAGGTAGATCAGGCTGAGAGAAAGTAACCGGCTCCAAGTCACCCAGCAAACTTACACGGCAGAGTAGGGATTTGAACCTGGTTCTCTGAGATGCTCGTCTGACCTTCTAACCACTTCACTGCCCTGACTTCCTCATTTGGTATAGCGGCTCACGTGAGAGGGAAATAATGCAAAAAGATTCTCAGAAATCAAAGGGCAATTAAAAATTTTCTTGCTGTCTCAGGCAGAGGACTTCAGGTTTCCCTGTTCTTTGGAAAGGGGTCATTCTTCACACTAGAGCAGGGGTAGGGAACCTTTAACACTCAAAGAGCCATTTGGACCCATTTTCCACGGGAAAAGAAAACACTTGGAGCCGCAAATAATTTTTGACATTTAAAATAAAGATAACACTATATATATTGGGGTTTGTTACCTTTTTGCTCTGCTCATTCTGAGAAGCGCATGGATGAGCCCGCCCTGCTGCCTGCAGGGGAGGCAAAGATGGGGCCAGCGGCTTGGCCTTGCCGGCCGCCGGGAAAGCGCCCGCCCTGCTCAAACCGGGTGGGCGAGAGGGGAATTGGTGCACCTGCCCTGCTGCCTGCAGGGTGGGCAAAGATGAAGCCGGCGGCTCGGCCTCGCCATCCACCGGGAAAGCGCCTGCCCCACTCCAACAGGGCAGGCAAGAGGGGAAGCCTGCGGCACAGCCCAGCCGTCCGCGGGCAGTTGGTGCGCCCGCCCTGCTGCCTGCAGGGCAGGCAAGGATGAAGCCGGCAGCTCAGCTCGTGGAGCCGCAGTGCAAGGGCAGAAGAGCCACAGGTTCCCTACCCCTGCACTAGAGGCATCTGGCCATAGCAAAAGAATGGCAAAGGTTTTTCTATTTTCTGTCCCATATTTCAAGAGATGGCTGCAAGGAATTCCTTTTTGGCCCAGTCAGAAAATGGGACGTTCATTCGAACTTCCCACCGAGAGGATCTGGCCAATCCTAGGATTCTTTGCCGCCGACCTCTCTAGTGGAGAAAGGAACCAGGTGAGGTGCAGAGGAGAAAGATTACAGGTCAGTGTAGAGGAAATTTTCTATGGGATCCCCCTGAGTTGACAGTTGTCATGTTCTTGTGACAGATGGCCATGTATGACATCTGCATGCTGATTCTCTCCCCTCCCCCCCACCCCCGGAAATCGGGGATGTTTACATGCCTAGCTTATCTCAGTATAATGGAGTTTGTGGTTCATCTGCAGACCCACACAGGAATTATTCAGCTTTTTACTGGAAACATCAGAGTACCCTGCAGCCCTTTCCAGTTGAGGAGAGGAAAGTGGGTTTATTTGCATGTGAGGAAAAACAGCAGATTTGAATTTTGAAAGAGACAGAAAGAGAGAAAAAAACCAAAGAGAGAGAAAAAATTGAGAACCGTGAGCTGGCTGAGACATCTTGGGGCTTCAGGATTTCTCTCTCTCCCCCCGCCCCCAGCCTCTGGGGATCTAATATGGGGTAGAGCATCTGCTATCTGTATGAGTGCTTCTTCACCTCCATCTGTGCTCTGCTCACGTATTTGCATTTTTTTCAATGCGAAAAAGAGTCTCCACCGCTTTCACCTGCAAACAGAACCTCTTGCCATTCAGAAATGGGGAGCACATGTCATAAATATAATCAGACACTGAAACAGACCAAGGGTCCATCTAGTTCAGCATATGCTTTCCAGCCAGGTTTCTCTGAGAAACCCACACACAGGTGATGTCTTTCCCTTAGTTTACCTGTTCAGACCTGGTACTCATCCTCCTTTTGAACAGGGATTTTGCTGTGGAATAGTGCTATCCTATTGTCTCCCCCTTTTAAGAAGCCACCTGGCTTTTAATCCTGTTTGTAACCCATTGCCAATTTCAGGTGATCCCCAAGATTCTGATAGACAAAAAGTGTTTACTTTTTCCGTAGTGAACGTAATTTTGTAAAACTTTCCCCCTCTTATAAATTATTCCAAGAAAAAGATTTTTTTTATTGCAGGGGAATTTCCCCCTTCTCATCCAATAATAGATTCTTTACTGCTTTTCGGAGTTGCTTTTTGTATTTTGTAATCTGCCTCCAGTTTAGGTGAGAGAGGGGTACTACAAATTAAGTTCAAAAGGACAACATAACCTCTCTGCAGAACATAGGCGCTCAAACAACATTAAGCGAAAGTTATAATGCACTGAGAGCATTTGCGCACCGCCATTCGTACGTGTAAGCATATACAGACCTGTGTGAGAGCCCCCACAAATGGAACCACGGGTGTACGTATGCATACACACAGCCCATTTAATTGGTTCTCTTCTCACATTAATTTCCTATCCTGTTTTAAAAGCATTCTGAGTTGTGTATATGGATTACTGCTTCACACCTGCATTTCTGGACTGGGGCTAGAACCACTTATTCACGAAAAGCTGCTGGATGCCGGGGGGGGGGGCTTCACCTTTCTTTCCCCCTCCCCCCAAGCACGTGTACAAGGATAGGCACAGATATATTTTTTTCTGCTTTTGTGAAGCAATTTGAATTAGGACTAAGCTATTGGTGAATGGTGGAGCCACGAGGCGTAGTGGTTAAGTGCTTGCACTGCCACTTACACGGTCAGGAGTTCGAGCCCCCTGTGGGTCAGAGATCCTGGCAGCTGGCTCATGGTCAACTCAGCCATCCATCCAGTTCTTGGTTGGTAAATGAGTACCTAGCTCATAGCTAGGGGGTAAAGAATAACCGGGGAAAGCACTGGCAAACTACCCCACAAAAACGGCTTGCCTATGAAATCACTGCTCACAGTGGAACCCCAGGGTCGGACACTTCTGAAGGGGAAACTTTACCTTTTATTTGTGAATGGTAATAGTAGTTAAAACTTCCCAAGTTTTATGTGTGTTTTTTTTAAAAAAACCTGCAGAAAATATTATGTAATGGAAGTTTTGTCTGCCAGGCCCCATGATTCATACTTTTTGGGAGACCTCAAAACATAAGTAAATTGTAACATCCAGATTGTTGAAGGAGTGAGTTTGCATCTGTTTGCAACCAAAATGGCTACTCAAACCTAGACTGGATCTGCATCATTGTGAAGTCTAGTATCCCATGAGTACTACTATTAATTATACTAACTATATAACAAAACAGTACTTATCTAATGCCCTCAAATGCCTTCCATATATTGCTTTTGATGTTATTTTGTACACATTTCTTTCCAATTCTTTCCCCTATTTGTAATCCTTTAAATTGGGATCATTGAATGGGGGGAGGTTAATTGAATTCTGACAAAAAGGGATACCTTCCAGGATTGCTTATGCTGCAAAGAAAGGGGGGAGCAGAATTCTTAACAGCAAAAGGAATGCAGAAATTAGAAGCTGTAGATGCCTGCCTTTTTGTGCCCCCAAACCCACCCCTCTAGGCTAGTGGGAAGAATGTAACATCCAAAGGTCCACCAGAATGGAACCTCTAACTGTTTATCTTCATACCTTTGGGATTTAAGGGCAGTATTCAACCTGACTCCCTATTTTTTGTGGGTGGCAGGACAGAATCCCTTTTAAGGGAGAAAAGTAGAAATTAATAAGGTTCTGCATACCTGTGGATTCCCCACACCTGTGCAAAGTTCCTTTTGCTATTGGAGGGAATGATGCCAAAAACAGGTGTTCTAGTTCCTGCCCCAGACTTGGCAAAGAGCTGTGGGTTGATTTCTAGACCTCTATAAACTTAACTGGGGGGGGGGGGGAGCCCTCAGCACCTGCAAGCACACAGCCAAAATAGAACAGCCAGGCTCTCTATAGATAGAAGTCTGTGAATGGCCTGGATGCATTAATGAATTTGTTCTGGTTTAGCCGCCTCCCTGGAGAGCATGCTCTCTCTACAGATGTTTTGCTGTGATTTGTCAATGGCCTGGCACTTAATCCCTCTGAACAGAAAATAAAAGGGCTTTTTGCAGCGGGGTGGGGGTCTCCCTCTGGGACTCGGGCAGCTTACACAGAAATCCCCTTTCCTCCCTCCTTCCCAATCCACGTTGCAATACAGGGTCAGGAGGATGTCGGATTAATTAGAGAGAGGACAGAAATTCTCATTTAAACGTTCCGCTCATCTCCCTTGCTGGACTGTTGGGAGAAGCGGTGTTCAGTGGACTTGAAGCCGTCGTTTCATTTGATGTCATTTGGACTGAATGAGACAGGTAAAGGGGGCCACCCCCCCCCAAAACGGAGCTTCCATCTCAACCTTTTAACTGTTTTCCATCAGATAATTCCCCGTTCCCACCCCCAGCCCACTGCTTGGGGTAGAGCGCAGGTTCTCAACATTTTTTTTCACTCACGTACCCCTTGGCAACCCATTTTCCTAAAACTGTACCCCCATATTAGCAAACCCATTATGTAATTTTTTTGTGTACTCCCAAACGCTCTGGTGCATACCACTGGGGGTACCCATACTCCAGGCTGGGAATCACTGGTACAGGGGTATTCACACTGTGTTGGAAGATGCCTGGGATATGCCAGAGGCTCACTAGGTGTTTCCTAAACAACTTTCCGACAAATACTGATTTTTCAACTATTACATCACTTCCCTGGGTGGAGGGCCTTATTGTTGGCCCATATACTTTGTGGAAAGAAATGCTTCAAAAGGCAGTTAGTTAGTGTGTGTGTGTGTGTGTGTGTGTGTGTGTGTTCCAATTGATCCAGTTGTTTTCTCCTTCTAAGTAACTGGCTCATTCCGCACATGCAGAAAAATGCACTTTCAAACTGCTTTCAATGCTCTTTGAAGCTGTGCGGAATGGCAAAATCCACTTGCAAACAGTTGTGAAAGTGGTTTGAAAATGCATTATTTTGCGTGTGCGGAAGGGGCCACTGTTTGTGGTTTTCTAGATATATTTCTGGCAAGGAATGGTGGTGGGGACTCTTTGGGAAGGAGATAGCTCAGAGCAGAAAAGTGTGTGTGTGTGTGTTTGTGTGGTGGAGGGGAGGGGGGAGCTTGAACCTTTCCGTGAAAAACAGTGGCTCAGGATTTTAAAAGGATCAAGGAAAAAACAGGGGAATCCAAGTAGGTGCCCAAATACACCATGATGGTGTGGAGAAACAGGGGGAAAACATCTGCTGTGAACACAAGCCACATAACCTGTGTAGAAATGAACCTTATCTAACAAGGGGGAATTGCTCCAATATATTATTGGCTTGGGGTTATTATTATACAAAATATTTGCCCTGAGACTGCTGGGCGTAGGGCGGGATAGAAATGTATATAAATGAATGAATGTTTCAAATCCAGCGCGCATAAGGGCAAGCTGAGCGTTTTGAGAGCCTGTTCATAAAGTTATAAGTTTATACTGATGTAACAGTATTAAGTAGCCCATTTTAATGTCCACTGTGGTGACAGGTTGAGGGAAACTTGCCCACCCACCCAGCACCCATCCAGGTTTTGTTGCAATCATTTCCAAAACTTCAGAACAAAGCCCCGTATTGGCAGCTAGAACAGCAACAGGGAAACTATTCAAGCCTGTGGAGAAAGCACTGAGGATACAGCCAATGGTCTTGGCAGAGATAACTGTAATATGGTATGGCATCAGTTTTTGAAGTCTGTTTCTGGAGCTTCTGTGATTCCTCTAAGTCTTAATCAAGTGCTTCTCAATGAGATCAATTTAGCCATGAAGAAGGATCCATGAAAAACAATTGGCGTGCCGCCGTGGACCAGCCCCTGCAGAGATTGTCTGTGGGGGTGCTGAGATATCTGCCTAGATTCCTCTCAGTTCTTGCAAGGTGAAAATGAGGCTGAGAGACTCCTAAGCGAACTCAGTATTCACCCTACAAGATGCCCAAGAAACCTCTGATGTGCAGGATTTCTTCAGCAGACACGTTGACTCCATGAATGCAAGAAGTCAGAGAATCCAAATGACTGCACAGTGATCTTGAGAAAGGAAGTAAAGGCAACTTTGTGCAAGACTGTGTGGAGGTCTGGCTTAGGGGTTTCCATATATTTGCACTGCCAACCTGTGCAGATACTCTAGGTCAGTGGTTCTCAACCTTCCTAATGCCGCGACCCTTTAATACAGTTCCTCATGTTGCGGTGACCCCCAACCCTAACATTTATCCATTTTACAGATGGAGAACACTGATGCAGAGAATCTTAGGCGACCCCTGTGAAAGGATCGTTCGACCCCCAAAGGGGTTTCGACCCCCAGGTTGAGAACCACTGCTCTAGGTTAACCACACTGAAATCAACAGATTTGCAGTGCAATCCTATTGAAGTCTACTCCCAGGACAGTGTTCTTAGGGATGCACTGCTTGGCTAGAAAAAACTTACCATGGGATTGCAGAGTGTTCTTCAGAAAGGAAGTAAACCCAGCTTTGTTCATGTAGAGGTCTAGCTTAGCTTTGACCTAGATAGTTTCCAAACTTGTCACAAGGATCAACCAAAAAGGTTTTGGCCAAAGGCCGGAATCACTGGGGTGTTGTGGAGTTTCCGGGCTTTATGGCCGTGTTCTGTGAAGATGCCAGTCACAGATGCAGGCAAAACGTCAGGAGAAAATGCTACTGGAAACCCCACAACACCCCCAAATGTTTTTGCTTGTTTTGTTTGAAAGGCACTTGTTACTTCCCTGGAATTTGGGGGACAGCAGTCATATACCTTGGCCCTTTTCACTACCTTGTTTCTTTGCATCTACCCGTAGGCTTGTTTTCGAACAGGAAGTCCCATAGAATGTGGCATTGATGACTGTTCTCTCTTACATACGTATACCAGAATCTCCAGTTTAGCCAACAGCAAATTCAAGAATGAATAATCCTAATTGACTGAATGGGGTCACATGTTGCTACTTAGTAATCGTGCACGCCACCAATAGGACATTTTAATTGTGGGACTAAAATAATATCAAAATGACTGCGCTGCTAGGAAATAATCACTAGTGAAAACCGTTTAACATAATTAATTTTTTTCTATTTAAGGAATGCTTCATATATTTGTGCAGATTTTGAATTCTGAGGTAACATATTGCACTGAGGGGAAATTAGTTAATCCTTCGGAAATTGGGAATTATACGGCATGATGAACACACCAAAGTATAATGTTGCTCTGGCGTGGTTCGCTTCCTGACTCTTTCTCATCCCTGCCTCTGTGATGGATTGGAAGGCAAGGACCCTGTTCTGGGATCATTTTGTAACATGCCATCCTCCTAAAGCTGGAGTGGTGTAGTATGAGGAGGAGATACATCAACAGCTGCCACCCCCCCTTCCCTCCTTTTTCTTCCCATTTCCCCTTCCTTTTCCTATCCCCTTTTCCCCCTCTGCTGGAGTCCCGTCCAATCTAAATATTAAATGTACGCTGGAAAGCGCTTTGTGTAGATTGACTGATGACCAGCAATAGTCTTATGTTGTTACACTGCATTTTAATGTGTAACTTTTAGATTATTTTATAGCGTTTTCTATATATATATATAAAACACTATATATGTATAAACACTATAAAAAGAAATCTTGAGAAAAGCTAATAGGACTCTTAATGAGGGGACATCTGTGCAGGTGAGTAACTTGGAGAAGACTTAGACCCTCTGAGTTCTACCATGTGCATCTTGGGTGAGGCCAAGATACTTTACTTTAGTCTGTACTAATCGTGCCTTCTCCCAGCCTGCCTTGAATCCTTTGTCTCTAATAAGGCCAAGGACCTCTCAAGTGATTTCATGTCATTTCTTCCATGTCTCAGTCCACCAACACATCATCCGTGTGTGTGTGTGTATTTATTTTATTTATATATCACATTTAATATACCGCCCCATCCCCAAAGGGCTCTGGGCGGTGTACAACCAATAAAACAATCACATTAAATTATGATCAGTAAAGCAAACATTTTAAAATACCAGTTAAAATGTAAATAACAACTAGCCCCAACTTCCTTCTTAAAATCAGATGAAGACAACATAAACAATGGACTCATCGGGCAGGCGGTATAATGTGGGCGAGCCCCCAAGGCGGAATATGGGGCGCGGGGGACAGCACCTTCATGTATGTATGTATATATATGTATGTATGTGTATAAATGTCCCTACCTGCCTGCCTGCCTGCCTGCCTGCCTGCCTGCCATCCATCCATCCATCCATCCATCCATCCATCCATCCATCCATCCATCCATCCATCCATCCATCCATCCATCCATCCATCCATCCATCCATCCATCCATCCATCCATCCATCCATCCATCCATCCATCCATCCATCCATCCATCCATCCATCCATCCATCCATCCATCCATCCATCCATCCATCCATCCATCCATCCATCCCCATATTTCTATCTCTATATCTCAGCCATATATAGTGACATCCTGGTTTATAGTGTCATAAACTGACCACCATGTAGATAAATAGTCCTAGACAGCCAGTCCTCCAGTTGCCGTGGTAAATCACTGTAGTCCAAGAAACTCAATGCTATATAATTTATCTCAACCTACTGAATCTTTAGAAACACTGTCAAGGGTAAGATGCGGGAACAGTTAGCCTGGACCCTAGATGTGAACAATCACTAAGTTCAAAAAAAAAGGGAGCTCACACATCAGGGCAAGGATTTTTTTTCCTGTAGCTTATTTCATTTTAATGAGGGCAGGAATGTCAGCAGTTGGCTCTCAAGGCTGTAGATACAGCTATGGATTCTACTGGTTCAAAGTCATTGAGAACAAAATCAGAACCATAGGATTTGATTTGGACAATGTTGGGACTGATAGTGAACTGCATATTTTCAATCAGATCCGCGAAAGACTGAGGGATCTGGAACATCATTGTTTCTATCCAACAAAGGCGGCTGTATGCTCTCCCCACTCCCTCGGAATACAACCAAGTTACAGAGCAAGAGCTAAATATCTCTCATCTCTGTTATCCATCAACCAACATCGTGCATTCATGCTAGCACGCCTCAATATTTTCCTATCAGCGGAAACCTCAGGGAGATACCTCCAGATCCCTAAACATCAGAGACTATGCCGTTGCGGATGTGGATCTATAGAAACCATAACTCATATTCTTCTGGAATGCTGTCTTCACAGTAACCTGCGCATGATTTTAATTCACCCTCTGCTGCTTTCAAGACTTGAGCACTCCAAGTTCCAGGCCACTCGCTTTCTGCTAAGTGACTGTAATCCATCAATCACGTTGGCAGTGGCTAAATTCTTGGAAAGCATTTTAAACACCCGTATTTAAATGTTTTAAAAGTTTTCTCTTTTAAATGGAAATAATTTATATGCCATTAAAGGTTAGAATGAAAAAATGAAAATGATACAGCTATGGATCAGAAGGTGGGCTGGGTGGCTGGGTGAAGGACATTTATTCCCAACCTGTGCCCCCCCTTTCTTTCCTTTGAACTGTGTGGTCCCACAACATCTGTAGACCTTGCTGTTCCCTTGTTGGACACTATCTGTTGTACATGTTATAATTTAGAACGCTGTATTTTAATGGGGTTTTTAGGAGTTTAATGTGAATAGAGCCTATTGATTTCTGGTTGTATATTGGTTATGTTGAATTGCTCTATCTGTTAATTTTATGTTGCACACTGCCCTGAGCCCTCCGGGGGAGGATGGTATTTAAACTCAATAAATAATAATAATAGTAATAATAATAATCCTTATTACCTACCTCATCTGAATATTTCCTGAGATGCATATAAACAGTTTCTGTGACATTCAGACTGTAGGCATAGGGGGAAAACGTGCCTCCAAAACTAGCACAAGAGCAAATCCAAGCTCAAGGGATGGACACAAGAGAAGCCATCCATGATACCTTGTTTGTAGTTCAGACCACAATGTTTCCTATCTTGGATGGGGCCCTTTGCCTAGAAATTGCCTTGCAATTTAGCAGACCAGGTGCTTGGGAGCAGCAGCAGCAGCAGAAGGCCCTTGCTATCACATCCTGCCTGTGAGCTCCCAAAGGCACCTGGTGGGCCACTGCGAGTAGCAGAGTGCTGGACTAGATGGACTCTGGTCTGATCCAGCAGGCTTTTTCTTATGTTATGTTCTTAAATGTTCCACTGAATCTCCTGTGATTTTTTTTATTCCTTATATTGATTCAACAACTGTAAGACAGGGTCACATGACCTCCTTGCTCCTGGAAACCAGTGCCTTTCCTACCTCCACCCACCGGGTGCAAGGCTAAACTGAGATTTGACCAGCAGTTCCCAGCTCGCTTAACGGCTACTATGTAAGCCGAGCAAGATGCTCAAGGGAAGGATTAAAAAGGAACCATTTTGTATGATGATGAATCACAGAATGCCCGGGAGGGAAGGAATCTGACTCGATACAGAAGCCTCTGTACTACCAGCCCTATCCAGAACTTGTTTTGTGTCGTGTTCCTCGTAGAACAGCTGCAAGAAGAGAAAGGAAGAAATCCGAAAGGACTAAAAAAAATCCACAGGAGATTCGGTGGAACATTTGCAGGGCTATCAGATGCGGAGTAACTTCAGCGTAATCTTCTCCGCATAGCAGTGTGCTGTCATTATCCTAATGTCTTTGGTGGGGATCAAATTCTAAGCAGGGGTTTATTGTAATGCCCCCACCCCCCATCTCTAAGCTTACTTAGTTACCGCTGAAATCAAAACCAGGTGAATGTTCCGAAAAGGAAACATTAATTCATGCTGGCCGTTCTGTTCATACACTCCGCTGTGCAAGTCTGCCAGCCTCCATGTGTGTAAAATCCTTTTAACAAATAATCCACGAACAGAGCCACGGCACTGTAATCTTCTACCGCGCTCTCTCGCTCTGCTGTGTGTTTGGGTGGAGGCATGTGCTTTGCGGGGTGGGGGAGAGGAATGTTTGTGCACGCAGGGAGGAGGGGAGGGAGGCAAAAGGACGCCTGTTCTTTTCAAAAAGAGACTCTGCAGATGCCAGGTTGGGTTTGGCAGGCCAGGGCAACCGCCCAGAGGCCTTTGTGGCAGTGATGCTCTGGCAGAGGCATCCATGCTGGCAAGAATGACAAAACCCGGATGCATTCCAGGGATCTCTGTGCAAGTGAAGCAGCCAGCGCGCATCCACTCGGGTTGCAAGAATGGGAGCTTCACGACTGCAGGCGTCTGGGACCAATTTCCCATCAGCCAAAGATGCAGCAATGGGAGGACTGCAGTCAGCCCATGTTGCAGACGACAAACCCCGAGCCACAGGGTCGCTTTCCACATTACTGTTCGCCATCGGGGCCAATTCATATTGCCCCCCGGCCAGGCCCCGCCATCTCTGCCCCCCCCCCGCGGGTGGGTGGGGGGGCTGCGCCACGTCCCTCCTGCGCAGAGAGCGAAGCATCCCCACACTCCCGCAGCCGCTCCAGCCCCCCCCCCCGGGAGGTGTCTCCCAGCGCGCCATCGATTGCCACTGGCATCCCCGCAAGTCCCCTTTGGGTGGCGCGCAGCCCCACGCTCTCCCTCCGTCCCTCCCCTCCCCCGTGCCAAGCCCTGCGCAGCCTGAGCCGCTTCCCCGTCTGCTGCGCGCCACCTTCCGCGGGTCCGGCAGGGAGCCCCGCTTGGCAACGGCCAGCCCTGCCCACCTGGGGACCCCGCTTCTCCAACCTGCCCAACAGGTGCATCCCACAGCCGCCTCGGAGGCGGGGCGGGAAAAGCCCCGGCGAGCCCCCCCCCCCCGCGTCTTCCCGTGCGCCCCTCCCTCGCTCGCTCGGCCTGCGCGCCAAGCCAACCGGCGCGTCTCCTCCGCCTCCTCGGGGCGGGCGCTCGGCTGGCTCGTGGCGCGCAGAGCCCGCGCTCGCCCCGGCGGTGGATGCAGCGCCAGCACCAGGGGCTCGAGACCAGCCGCCCGCCGGGGCCGCGCAGAGCCGGAATCCTCGCTTGACGTCAGCCCAGCCGCGGCGGCTTCCCCGGCGGGCGTCCCGGAGCGGGACCGGGAGGAGGAGGAGGCAGCGGCGGCCGGGGAGGCGCGCGGGGCGGCGCAGCATGCTGGTCGCCTCCCGGGGCCGGCGCCGTAGTCGTCGCTGCTGCCGCCGCTGCCGCTGCTGTCGGGGCCTCCTCCTGCTGCGCCGCCGCCGCCGCCGCCCATGGAGCTGGCGCTGGTAACGCTGGAGAACGGCGGCGCCACGGCCATCGGCGGCGAGGCGGGCGGCGGGCGGGCGCCGCGGCGCAGGGGTGACCTGCTGCAGCTGCCCCCGTCGGCCGCCTGGCTGAGCGAGTGCGGCGGCAAGGAGGGCTGCCCGCAGGCGGCGGCCGAGCGGGCCGAGCAGCAGGGCGAGGCGGCGGCCGGGGGGTCTTCGGTGCCCCCGCCGCCCCCGCCGGCGCCGGCGGTGCTGCCCCGCGGCCTCCTCCTGCGCCCGCCGCTGCCGCCGGCCGAAGAGGCGACGGTGGCGCCCGAGGAAGGCCACCACCGGCTGGGCATGGCCATGGCGCGGGGCCCGTCGTCCGCGGGCGGCCCGTCGTCGTCGTCGGCCGAGGAGGAGGAGGAGGAGGAGAGCGGCAGCGCCCTGCCCGGCCAGCAGCGGGTGCTCATCAACATCTCCGGGCTGCGCTTCGAGACCCAGCTGGGCACCCTCAACCAGTTCCCGGACACGCTGCTGGGCGACCCCCAGAAGCGCATGCGCTACTTCGACCCCCTGCGCAACGAGTACTTCTTCGACCGCAACCGGCCCAGCTTCGACGGCATCCTCTACTTCTACCAGTCCGGCGGCAAGCTGCGGCGCCCGGTCAACGTCTCCATCGACGTCTTCGCCGACGAGATCCGCTTCTACCAGCTGGGCGAGGAGGCCATGGAGCGCTTCCGCGAGGACGAGGGCTTCATCAAGGAGGAGGAGAAGCCCCTGCCCGCCAACGAGTTCCAGCGCCAGGTCTGGCTCATCTTCGAGTACCCCGAGAGCTCCAGCTCCGCCCGGGGCATCGCCATCGTCTCCGTCCTGGTCATCCTCATCTCCATCATCACCTTCTGCCTGGAGACCTTGCCCGAGTTCCGCGACGAGCGGGAGCTCCACGTGCCCCTGATCTCGCCCCTCAACGCCACCTCGGGGGAGGTCCCCCGGCAGCACCCCTCGCCCCCCAGCACCCTGACCGACCCCTTCTTCATCATCGAGACCACCTGCGTCATCTGGTTCACCTTCGAGCTGCTGGTGCGCTTCTTCGCCTGCCCCAGCAAGCCCGAGTTCTCCAGGAACATCATGAACATCATTGACATAGTGGCCATCATCCCCTACTTCATCACCTTGGGCACAGAGCTGGCGCAGGAGCAGCAGAAGAGGGAGCAGCCCGGCGCCGCCGGCAACGGGGGTCAGCAGCAAGCCATGTCCTTGGCCATCCTCCGGGTCATCCGCCTGGTGAGGGTCTTCCGGATCTTCAAGCTCTCCCGGCATTCCAAGGGGCTGCAGATCTTGGGGCAGACTTTGAAAGCTAGCATGAGAGAACTGGGGCTCCTCATCTTCTTTTTGTTCATCGGGGTGATCCTCTTCTCCAGCGCCGTCTATTTCGCTGAGGCCGATGACCCCGAGTCACATTTTTCGAGCATCCCGGATGCCTTCTGGTGGGCGGTGGTCACCATGACCACAGTGGGCTACGGAGACATGAGGCCTGTCACAGTCGGGGGCAAGATTGTGGGCTCCTTGTGTGCCATTGCGGGCGTGCTCACCATTGCCCTGCCCGTCCCTGTCATCGTGTCCAACTTCAACTACTTCTACCACCGAGAAACGGACCACGAAGAGCAGGCCATCCTGAAGGACGATCCTAGCAGTGCTCAAGGCAGCGCAGCTGGGGACTTGAAGAGGCGCATGAGCAAAAACTCTTTGGACAAATCTGTTGTGCACTTGGAGAACGCAGAAGGGGTCAACAACGGAACGGGATCAGTAGAGAAAGCCAATATTAAAGCTAAAAGCAACGTAGATCTCAAAAAATCTCTCTATGCACTCTGTCTAGACACCAATAGGGAAACAGACTTATAGGACACGAGACACCCATGGGGGTGTGGGCTGCTGTGATGGCATCATTGGGAAGGGTACCTAACACTGCCACTTAGTTAATTAAATTAGGATATATTTTAAATAGGGTAGCCGTACTAAAGAAACCTCCAGGAAAGGCAAGGGTTTTTTAAAAGAAAAATCTTTTCCCATGAGATGGAGAGTTCCTCCTGTTTACGAAACCAGATATGATCAAGCCGGCTTCACCTCCCCGAGGCTTTGATGCCCTTAACAAGTGCACTGAATGCTGTTTGCAGATGTTTATTTTAGTAAAGCAAAAATACCATACGTACGAAGTGGTTTCTAAACAGCTAATTTGTAGCACAATTTACTAGTCCACCCTCCCCTCTCCCCACAGTAAATGAATTATTTGTCGGTACTGTAGTTTTCAACCTGAAATATTTCTATTTTCTGTATGTGTCATTCTACTGATTGAAGGAAAAAAGGCACTTTTCTAGGACTCAGAGCTTCATGAAAGCTTTTAATGACTTTTACCTAAGGAACACATTCCCCGTCTTTTTTTTTTAAAGTACAGAATCAGTTTTCTCCTCTGTGATGTGAATGTGATACTTTCAGCCTTCTAGCAGAATACGTTTTTGTCGTCAAGAGTTGGGTTTTTGTTTTCTTGGTGAGCCTTAAATTATTAAAAACCCAGATCCGTTTCTTGATACGTACCTTTAATACTGTTATATTTCTGACAATACGAGTCATGTGCTTTTTATCCCAAGAAACAAAAATCTGTGGAGTTTTTTGTTCGTTTTTTTTAAGACATAGCTAGTATTTTCAAAGACCTTTTTTTAAAAATAAAAGAAAAGAAAATTGGAACATTATTTATTATTCTTATTATAAGTTTGGTCCAAGTGCACAACAGATCAAAGGCGCTGGGGATAAGAACAAGCGAGCGAACAAATACGTTCAGGCAGTCTTTTGGATTTGTGCGCTGCCTAGTACCATACATCAGTCCCAATGGGCATCCGCTTGGATAGATGTCTTGCCATTTTTAATGGCAGTATTTCCACAATGGAAGGCAAGAGAATCTATCACAGAAGGCAGTATGATTTCAGCAACACTCTTGCGGCTTAGGGTGTGGAGGGGGAGAGGGATCGTTGATTTGTCAAAATGGGATACGTTTTTCGGTTTGCACATGCTCCTGAACAAACTACATTCACCAAGGTGTGTGCTGCCTTACAGCAGCTAAGATAACAAGCTTGCGGAGCCAACAGCTGAACATGGGAAAAAAAACACACAAACCAGAGGTCTGTCTTGATCTTTCTGTTGTTGTCACGGCTGCCAAGGACCAAGTTCTCTGGGGTCTGTGTGATCGTTTTGTCCCTCTCTACTTTTTGGCAAGTTCCTGCTGCATCGGGAGTGGAGGTCTCTCTCCTTTGTACGGTGTGACACGAGTTCTGCCAGAGGATCAGCAATCAAGGTTAGTTTCTCCCTAATTCAGTGGTGTTCTTAATGCATTCACATGTGTGTGTTGGCATTGTGGGAAAGCTTTCAAGCTGAAGGGTGGCGAGGGTAAAACAACCAATTTTTTGTCTATAAAGCTTCAGGCTGAAAAATACAAGCATTCTCCTTTTTTTAAGCTGATGATCGTGTATGATCTGATCTGCCAGGTTGCTCTGGGTAGAACTGTCACTCCAGACTGAGGGCTAGCATATACAATCAGTGGAATCAAGTTCAGCTTTCTATATAGATTGTACCACTTGCAGCTGCAGGTGGAGTGTTGCATGTGTGAATGAAACCAAACATTCTGATGTAGAAAAATTGCATATCAGGGAAAAGATGAACGGAGTGCTTCCTTCTAATATCCTGGTTTTCCACAAGCAGGGATGACTTTTAAGAAGAGAATTCAAACATGCAACCCCCCTCCTTTAGTTTGAAGTGGTACAATCTGAGAAAAAAAATACCTGCTGGTTATATAAATTGACCCTCAGTGTGGCCGATGGCATACATCCTCCTCTTGCTCCAAAGTTGCACATGAAATGGGCCAGTTTTTGCAGATAAACTCATAACAGCTACCAACCCTCAACATTTTTCACTAGTCTTCTCGTCACATATCCCAGTGTTATTAGGTAGCTGTGAACTAAAAGAACCTGCTTTTTCAAAGCTTTCTTGCCTGGTTGTCTGGAAGTTATTTTATGCATTCAGACAACTAAGCCTGTGATAATTTGCAAGTACCTACCTGGTTGTCCTCAGAAAGAATGGGGTTTTGCTTCGAATGGTGTTACAAACCCTGTTCTCCTTACTCTGTTTCTGCCATAAAAGGGACAGTTGGATTGCCCATCAAGTGATTTCTTTTTCCACTGGTGCATAAAAAGTGCACATTCTCCATCTTGAAATAATGTTAATCTAGGTCAGCGTTTTCCAGCTTGTGGATCCCGATCCAAAAGTGAGTTGTGATGCCTCTGAATCCGGATCCCAGAGTTATGCAGTTTTATTGATTTGGGGATCATCATAACAACAAAAAAAATCAGGGAGCCATTAATCTAGGCCAGTGGTGGCGAACCTTTGGCACTCCAGATGTTATGGACTACAATTCCCATCAGTCCCTGCCAGCATGGCCAATTAGCCATGCTGGCAGGGGCTGATGGGAATTGTAGTCCATAACATCTGGAGTGCCAAAGGTTCGCCACCACGGATCTAGGCAAAGATGGGAGAGGGGATGTTCCAGAACTCATACAAACATCTTAAAGAAACCTGGCTGAATCCAACCAATTATTTGCTATTTAAATGTTAAGCAAAAAACCTGATTGTGTCTTCCTCCTTCCCTTGAGATGGGTGAGGGATATCCTGTTCTAGATTGACAGGGATTGCTCATTCATGTAAAAGGGCTCAGCTGAACATGTCTCTGAGTATTAGAATTAATATGGTAAACTTGGAACAAGGTTTTCCTGGCAATAACAGCACACTATTTTTCTTCATTTTGCCCATCTGGTACTGAGGTCAAATAGATGTCAATTGCCAAAGTTTTGTTTTTGTTTGATATGGAAATGTCTCCAATTTACTAGATCAAAATTATGAGAAGGACCATTGTTTATAGCATATGGGTATCATGAAATATGGCTGGTTCCAGGAATCTGTCCCAATGATTATTTCTGTGGAGCTACACAGTAATCTTGATCATTTCACCCCCAACTCAAAACCTAGAAGTGCGACTGACAAAAGAAATACAGTATGTATTACATCACTATACTTTAGGCTTCTAGGTTCGAAGAAAATGACTATTGTCATTGTGCTGTTAGAGTCTTCATCATGTGGATTCTCACTATCTTGGTGTGCAGCGTTCTATTTCTCTCTATTCACTTGAAATTGGGGTCTTGACAGACCTCAGTGTCCTTTTAGTGGTACATCACATAAGAAAACATGTGACTGAAGTATTAAAACTGCAGAACAATGAACCCCTTTATTGTAAGTGACATAGAAAGGGACACGGTCACGGAGAGGTTTTTTTGTAGTTGAGGATTCCTTTTCAAGGAACTCGCAAGTCCCCTCCAACCCCTAAATAGGCAAGGATTTTTCTGGTTTCCCCCACTTCGGTTCAAGGACTAGATTGGTAAGGACCTAAAACACCCCCCCCCCCCAACCCGAACTCCCACTTTAGTCAGTGTGCATGGCCAAATATGCTGTGTGGCCAAATATGAGGCATGAAGGACCATGCAGAGGGAACAGAAAATACTAATTTATTAATTAACTGCTGTAACAATTGAATAAGTGAAAGAACCGTTATGAAAACAGGGCGGATGAACACACAGTGTGCTACGAGCACACCAGGTAAAATGCTCATTGAAAGAAGCTGGCCAGAAAACAAAGTTCCCTATCACAATTAGTAGGATTGCCGACCTGCAAATTTCCCAATATTACAACTGATCTCCAGGTGACAGAAATCGATTCCCCTGAGAAAATGGCTACTTTACAAAGTGGATTCTATAGCATTATTATCCCTCCCTAAACCTTGCCTGCCCCAGGTCTAACTCCTGAATTGCCAGGAATTTCTCAACTTGTAGCTGGCAACTCTAACAGTTAACCTATTGCAGTGGTGGCGAACCTATGGCACTCCAGATGTTCATAGACTACAATTCCCATCAGCCAATTGGCCATGCTGGCAGAGGCTGATGGGAGTTGCAGTCCATGAACATCTGGAGTGCCATAGGTTCGCCACCACTGACCTATTGGATCTCCACCACTGTTTCAATATCTGATCCCCACTAGGTAAGTCTCAATCCCACTTTGGGGTGAGGGATCTGCTCCTTGTAACAGCAACCTTGCTACAGCCTAGATTCTGGGACTGAATGTTTTATATTCTTTCTCTCAAGACTCCACCTCCTCAACAACGATTGGCTTACTTTTACCCTCCAATTCCACCAGCTTTGTTCTGCTGCTTCCCTTGGCCTATCTGTTGTTTCTTCCTTGTCCTGTCATCTTACTCTCTGTACTGTGATTCATTTAGGATTAGAATAGAATAGAATAGAATCTTTATTGGCCAAGTGTGATTGGACACACAAGGAATTTGTCTCCGGTGCATATGCTCTCAGTGTACATAAAGTTGATTAGAATTGATTGAGTTGATTAGAATTGATTGTCGTTGATATTATAATTTTTACAAACATAACTTTACTCCCGTTGGGACCATGGCAACTTAGGAACAACCCTAAACAGGGCTACCTAGAAGTAAATCCCATTCTATGTATTGTCGAAGACTTTCAGGGCTGGATTCAATTGGTTGTGGAGGGTTTTCTGGGCTGCGTGGCCGTGGTCTGGTGGATCTCGTTCCTAACATTTCGCCTGCATCTGTGGCTGGCATCTTCAGAGGTGTATCACAGATGCAGGCGAAACGTTAGGAACAAGATCCACCAGACCACGGCCACACAGCCCGGGAAACCCACCACAACCGAATCCCATCCTACTCAGCGAGGGTTAGTCCTACTAAAAATGGGGTGCTGTGCTGACATCACACCAGTGGCAAAAGATCTATTTTGCAAATCTATTTCATTTATTTTAAACGTATCACAAAGCTAGAAAAAAACGAGAGTTTCTAAAACGGTGAGGTTAAAGGTGGCTGCCACTCGTGTATTTCACTGAATTTTTGCAAGTACATGGTTATAGCTTGCCTTTCTTCCAAGCAACTCAGGCTTTTCACCCCCTTTATCATTGTTATACCTCTGTGAGGTAGGTTAGACTGGGAGAGAATGAGCAGCCCAAGTTCTCTAAGGAACTTGTTAGCATAGTGTTAAGAAATGAACTATATCATAACCCATCAACACTTTTTGACCTTTCTGGACTCCAGACAGAAGTGAAAACACCAATTCATGCGGAAGCGTTGCTGTCTGTAGGAGGCAGATAGATGGCAGAACAAATTAGAGGATCCTCACTATGTGTCTAGAAGATTGGTTTACTTTTTACAAGATTGCCATGACGAGGGGCCACATTTAATTTTTCCTGTGAAATGTATGTTCATTTTGTTTCAAAGAAGTATGCTCTCAACTCAGCAATTATATTTAACTGGAATCTGATCTGTCAGTGAAGGATGCTACACATTTGAGATGTTTTTGGAGGCATATATGACATGGAGATGTACAGCGCATTCATGTTTCCTGAGTTGCTCCATTCCAAGCCTCTTGATTTCAGAAGCATTGATGGTTTCAGTCTTTACTGGACTTCAGAGGAAAAGCAAAATTCCAAGAAACAGTCAAGATATAGAGCTAACCAATTGAAGATAGACATTGACTGAGAATCTATCCTGTACCCAGTTAGTGTGGCACAGAGAAAGCCACACCTTCGTGTATGCCCTGGATTGACCAAAGGTAGCCTGATCTTGTCAGATCTCAAAAGCTAAGCTGGGTCAGTCCTAGCTAGTATTTGGATGGGAAATCTCCAAGGAACACCAAGGTCATGAGGCAGAGACAGGCAATGGCAAACAACTTCAGAACATCTCTTACCTTGAAAGCCCTACATCAGTGGTTCCCAGCCTGGGATAATTGTACCCTCAAGGTACACACCAGAGCATTTGGAGATATGTGAAAAAATTATGTAATGGGTTTGCTAATAAAGTAAAGTTTCCCCTTCAGTCGTGTTCGACCCTGGGGTACCACTGCAAGCAGTGATTTCATAGGCAAGCCGTTTTTGTGGGGTAGTTTGCCATTGCTTTCCCCAGCTATTCTTTACCCCCTAGCTATGTGCTACTCATTTACTGACCAAGGAATGGATGGATGGCTGAGTTGACCATGAGCCAGCTGCCAGGATATCTGACCCACAGGGGGTTCGAACTCCTGACTGTGTGAGTGGCAGTGCAAGCACTTAACCACTATGCCACACGGCTCCTGGGTTTGCTAATAAGGGGGTACAATTTTAGGGAA
Organism: Sphaerodactylus townsendi; assembly: GCF_021028975.2. Lineage (NCBI taxonomy): Eukaryota > Metazoa > Chordata > Lepidosauria > Squamata > Sphaerodactylidae > Sphaerodactylus > Sphaerodactylus townsendi. Next base: position 28,969,476 of record NC_059438.1, read on the forward strand.
ATGGGTTGCCAAGGGGTACGCAAGTGAGGAAGGGTTGGGAACACTGCCCTATGGGGTTGCTGTACGTCCATGACGTGATGGGGAAAAAAAGTTTTTGCAAAGTAGTCACTTTAGCAACCAAAAAGTTTTCTGCAACACAGCTTGCCAATGCCATGGTATCCCTACCAGATGCTCTTAGCGAACAGTCCTTTTGTGAGAAAGTTTCTGGAAGTTCATCATTTATAGAGGATGGCACACTTTTACTAACCGCAATAGCTGCCCGATGCCATTGTTTACCTGTGTCTTCTCAAATCTAATGCTGGAACGAACAAATGGATGGTTTGTGGGTCGAAGATTATGGACGGGTAATTACAGAAAACAGACTTAACATTCTGTAACAACGGAAACAGCACCAACAGTTCCACATCTCAGCGCCTTCAGGTGCAAGTGTCAGAACAATCTGGGAGCGCTCGGTGCAGTTGTCAAAAACATAGTGTTCGGTGGCAGGCAAACATTGTTATAACGTCAGCTGAACTGAATTGCCAGCACCCTCTCAGGGATCTCGCTGCTGAAACACAATAGTAACTATCTTTGGTTGCATTGTTTTATATTATATATTGAGGTTTACATTTTACCAAGTGGTATATTCAATGAGCAGTGCTCTTAAAGAAGTTGTAAATGTGTCTTTTAAGCTCAAGAATCTGTTCCTACATAATGCCTTGTATGGGCTCCTTACCAAATAGAAACCATATTATACCATTTTGAAAATAACGGTTATGTTTTGAAGAAAAACCAATCACTGTTCAAGTTTTCCTAATGAAATTGCTTCAAGGAGACTTAAGGTGTAACCTTGGGGTGGGAGGAACTCCTCAGGAGGTAGCATGACCCCCTTGGCTCATTCCGCACATGCAGAATAATGCACTTTCAGACTGCTTTCAGTGCTCTTTAAAGCTGACACCTAGGCCACATACCATCCAACGAGACTCGCCATGCCTCCCTTTCCAGGGGAGAGGGAATTTTAAATCTGGAATATCGGGCGCCAACCATATATTATTGAGACTGTGTAAACTAAATTTCTCGCTGCTTTTAAATGTTTAAATGTCTGCTTTATCGCTGCTTTTAAATGTTTTATCGCTGCTTTTAATTGTTTAAATGTCTAATTGTTTATATTGTCATTTTATCTGCTGTACACCGCCCAGAGCCCTCCGGGGATGGGGCGGTATAAAAGCCTAATAAATAAATAAATAAATAAAATAAAATCCACTTGCAAACAGTTGTGAAAGTGGTTTGAAAACGCATTATTTTGCGTGTGCGGAAGGGGCCCTTGTTAGTGTAAATTCTATTCATGATGCCATATGGGGCATTGATGCTGGGGGCACTAATGGTGATGTTGGGGAGACGCATGGCATTATGACACCTGGGCACCAATGCAGCCATGGCGCTGGCACTTCCCTGATTCAGGAGCCTGCGCTGGCGCTGAAGACGACATTCCTGTGAGTGAAGCTGGTTTCAGTAGGCGTCCTGAATCCTTTTGCCCTGAGGGGAAACCTTCCATGTATTGATAACTATGTGTGTGTTTCCCCATCCGGGGAAGTAGTGTTGTATAATGAGCAGAGAATCAAATTAGGGTCTGGGAGGACCAGGTTCAAATCTGTTTTCTGCCATCGAAGCTTGCTGGGTGACCTTGGGTCAGCTTAGAATTAGGATCTCCACATCTGGGAATTGAGTTCAGAGTATGGAATTTGCAGCGCAAGCCTGAAAGCAAGCGTAATTATTGGAGTGGATCTGGGAAGAGCATAAGGAAAATGTAACGTATCCCTTTCTGCAAAAATCACTGAAAACATTTCTAAAATATTTTCAATCTCCCCCTTCAGCACAATGTATTCTCGCTCTCGCCCCCTCAAAACAATCCATGGCCGCCATTACACGAGTCCCCCCCTTTTTTAGTTCATCGGATGAATTGATGCTTCAACGCTGCACAGCTTTGTGTAGCGTTCTCCATACCTCTTATAATTGATCCCTTGAAGATGACCCTTTCCCAAAATGAAAAAAAACCCACACAAAACCCTCACAGAATGAGCAAATAAACAGGCCGGGGGCGGGGGGGGGGGAATGGACAGTGAGCTCAAGAAAATGACGCCAGTGAGGAAGTTTGGGAAAGGCAGAGAGGTGTGGAAAAGGGTTTAAAGAGATACACACAGCAAGGAAGCCATTTTGAAAACATTTCAGCCTCAAGAATCGTTTTAAGATGGGATTCATTTGAAACATTCTGAGACTGGAAATAAAATGTTTTGGAAACCAAAGGGGGTAAAAACCATGTGGAACTCCATGGATGAAAGGTTTTATTTCCTGCCTCAAAATGCTTTAAATGAATTGTGTGGGAAGGACCATAGTTTGGTCCTGCCATAACCTGGATGACCCAGCTGGTCAGATTTTGCCAGCTCTCTGAAGCTATACCAGGGTAGCTCTGGTTAGTACTTAGATGGGAGACCACCAAGGAAGTCCAAGATTGTTATGCAGATTGCAGAGGCGGGCAGTGGCAAACCACCTCTGTTTATCTCTGGCCTTGAAAACCTTGGAGTAGTCATAAGTCAACTACAACTTGATGGCATTGTCCACCACCACTTGGGTCCTCAGAATAAATAATCCTTAAAGTAATAATTTTCTGTAAGAGTGAAATGTGCCTCAGGAAAGGTACGTCTCAGCTATCAAATCTCTGGGGAAGATTCATATTGGTCCAGTAGGAGCAAAGTGTTCATAATATGCAGTTAGCCAACATGTTGCTGTTTCAAAGATCCCAGAAAGCAAGGCCCCTTCCGCACACGCAAAATAATGCATTTTCAAACCACTTTCACAACTGTTTGGAAGTGGATTTTGCCATTCCGCACAGCTTCAAAGAGCACTGAAAGCAGTTTGAAAGTGCATTATTCTGCATGTGCGGAATGAGCCCAAGAAACTTCTATATACATCTGAAACAATAATGGCTATAATTCTGATTAACTCTGAACAGACTAGAGCGATGTACAACAAAACTAACTCTCAAGTTTATTCTTCATTGAATATTTTTAAAGTAAAGATTCGTAATTCATAGAGCTAGCTATATACCACAGAGGGTACATTAGTCAGCTATTCCTGGCGGGTTACATATAAATGTTTACTTTAATATGTAATTTATACCATTTTCCGTGCTATATTTTCTTTCTTAAGAAAAGCAGAGTAGTGGATACAGAATTCAAACTGTGTAGGAGGCTGCTGTTGTCTGGAAGTTTGCCTTCTCAAGAATTTTACCTACCAGTTTGCAATCTTATAAATCCGTGGTGGCGAACCTTTGGCACTCCAGATGTTATGGACTGCAATTCCCATCAGCCCCTTTGAGCATGGCCAATTGGCCATGCTGGCGAAGACTGATAAGGGAGAGTAGCAATCCATAACATCTGGAGTGTAATTTCCTGTTATAAATTATCTACATTCCAGAGAGATAGCCATGCTAAAGTCTGCTACTGCCCAAGCAACTGTGACTAGCCCATGATCACCTGACAAACTTCGCATGTAGGAGTGGGGAAACAAACCTTGTTCACCAGATTGTTCACAGCTATCAACTATCTGGTGAACATCCAGCTAATAGTCGTATCTTCAGAACATATCTAATAAATAATGGAATGACATCAGAATTCATCTGTGAGAATTCTGAGGAGAATTTATGGGAGCAAATTATGGGAGCAGTTCTGTTTCCCATTTAACATACTGACTCTCTGGCTCAGGCAGAGGGAAGGATTTTTATAGTGGTGAGTGTGAGAAAGGTTAGACTCTTGGCTTTTGAACACGAATGTATGTTGCCTGGTGCCAAGTCAGGCCACCGGTCTATCAGGATCAGCACTGTCTACTGTTACCAATAGCAGCTGTCTAGGGTTTCAGACAGAGGTCTTTTACATCACCTCCTGCCTGATCCTTTTAACAGGAGATGTGGGGAACTGAACCAGGGACGTTCTGCATGCCAAGTAGATGCTGTACCACTGAGCCATAGCACCTCACTCATAAGGGTATGCATTTGGATATACTAAACTGAAAAAAGCTGGAGAAAAGCCGTTTTGGCTTTTTTTTAGCTGAAAAAAGAGGCACAATTTTAGCGGAGCTGAAAATGCAAAGCCAAAAAAATTAGCATATTTGGTGTTTCAGGTCCATTATCTTTGCAGATCCCAGGGAAAGGGGACGGTTTTTTTGAGACTGAGCCAGCAAATTTGCAGCGTACCTGCAAGTGAAAGTACCCCTGAGTTTGGGAAGATTGGGTCAAGGAGTCCAATTTTATGGGCTCCCAAAGAGGGTGCCCCCATCTGAGCTCCATTGGAAACAATGGAGAAAAAATTGAGTGCCCATAAAACTGTGCCCTCTGACCAAATCTTCATCAAACTTGGGGGTTTATGTAAGGAGAGCCACCAGCTGAACTGCAGATTTGGTGCACCTACATTAAAAAAAAATAACTCCCCCAGAGCCCCACAAAGTTTCCCCCTTAACTAACATTGAGGTAGAGCTTTGGCACTCCAGATGTTGTGGACTACAATTCCCATCAGCCCCTGCCAGCATGGGAATTGTAGTCCATAACATTTGGAGTGCCAAAGGTTCGCCACCACGGAGCTAGACTGTAGCTGCAGATGACTTTTCTCACAAGGTCCCTAAGTTTGGTGATGACTGGGTCAAGGAGTCCAATTTTATGGGCTCCCAAAGAGGGTGCCCCCATCTGTGCTCCATTGGAAACAATGGAAGAAAATGTAGGTGCCCAAATAACTCCCCCAGAGCACCACAGATTTCCCCCATTAACTAACATAGAAGCCATTCCCTTTAACTTTTAAAGAGATCAGCTTCCATAGAACTCTGTGACGAATCTTTCCAGAGCTCTTTGTGGGAGGGCTGTTTTTCAAGGGAGAGGCACCAAATTTTCAGAGCTGCAGGTGCCTCTCAGGAGAACTGCCATGTTTGGTGAATATTGGGTCGGGTGTCCAATTTTATGGGACCCCAAATGAAGGAAAGCGGGGCACCTGTAAAATTGGATCTCCTGATGCAAACTTAACCCCCAAAAGCCTCACAAAGACTCCCCAAAGAGTGCAGTGTTGCCGAAAAATGTTCCTACCATTGCTAGAAGGGAGTCATGAAATTTTAGACTGAGAATCGAGCTGAAACTAATTTTACCACAAAAGCTTCCCATAGGGTTTAACAGATCCGAAAATTGTCAGATATTTGAGAAAAAATTCAGAATCCCATATCTGTAAAGGAATTGACTTTTCCTCCCCAGATTTTCTTTAAAATGCTGGGTTTATTAAACCTGAAACCGAAAAAATGTCACCCCCCCCAAAGGGTGCACACTTCTAACTACTCACTTGCATTCTAAAATGAATGCACCATCTTAGTTTTAACAGAGTTATTGTTGGATCTTGAAAAACTGTTCCACTAGCAAAGGTGCTTTCTTCTGGCAGAAGGAGCCTTCCTCTAACAGAAGAGCGCTAGAGCAGTGGTGGCGAACCTTTGGCACTCCAGATGTTATGGACTACACTTCCCATCAGCCCCTGCCAGCATGGCCAATTGGCTGATGGGAAGTGTAGTCCATAACATCTGGAGTGCCAAAGGTTCACCACCACAGCGCTAGAGGAATGGATCTGCGAATCCCAACCCTCAACTGTGCATTAAACAATGCTAAATTTTTAAGGTGCCACAGAAATCTAAGCTGCCTTCCTTTCTGGAATTCTTAATGCACACATGTATGAATGTATTCATCCAAAACAAATTGTACCCTCGGGTTGAGGACTGGAAAAGAAGGTTTACATTTAAGCATTGCAATTTAAGGCATCGCAGCGCTGTTCAGGGATGGGGGGGAGGGGGGGAGAATGAGAACTCTCTCCAGCCAAAGATAATCACTTTCTCATCATTACTGATTTCCCACAGAAGAGATTTAAGCTTATGTTCAATTTACTTAGTGAATCAGTAGGGAATGCACATCTCTGATTGGATCGTGTCCTTCAACTCTTAAGCAGCAGGGCCACAGGTTTAGGTGCCCAGGAAACAAACAGCATGAGTGTTTTAAAGCCCCAATTGTTCTACTGTCACAAAAGCCATGAAGTCTGCACGAAGTTTGCTTAGGCTCATTCCGCACACGCAAAATAATGCACTTTCAAGCTGCTTTCACAACTGTTTTTGCCATTCCGCACAGCTTCAAAGAGCCCTGAAAGCAGCTTGAAAGTGCATTATTCTGCGTGTGCGGAATGAGCCTTAGTGAGGCTCATTCAGTGGATATTCCCCTGAATAACACCGGCTTACAGACTTATTGTTAAGAGCATGGAAGTCTAAAAAGCACTTTGACTATTCGGAGATGGTTATAGAAAGGAAGGGAAGGGAAGTGGCATGCTATATAGCCCAATCTTGTCAAATCTCGGAAGCTAAGCAAGGTTTGTTTATTTAATTTATATCTCACATTCTTTCCCCATAGGGGACTCAGGGTGGCTTACATTTAAAAATGCATTTAAAACAGAATCAAATACAAATAAAATAGCAATAAAAGCAATAAACAGGACTTGATACTTGGGAGACCAGCAAGGAAAATTCTGCAGGGTAAACCAATGGTAAACCACCAGGTGCGTAGCTGCAATGGGGGCATCTGGGGCGCCATTGCAGTGATGTGGGGAGGCAGGGGAGGGGCAGGGCATTTCGGGGGCGGGGAGGGTGCACATGGGCAGTTCATGCCCCGGGCGCAGTTCCCCCTCCGTTCGTCACTGCAAATCACCTCTGCTTCTCATTTGCCTTTAAAGCCCCTTGCTGGGGTTATCATAAGGAAACTTCAACTTGACAGCACCCGCATAGAAAGAAAACTTTCTGTGGTTCCAAGGGATCATTACAGATTTTGGCAACTTGGTACATGTTTCTTATGGTACCATCCTGAGCAGAGAGATATATTTCTAAGCCTGCTGAAGTTACTGAGTATAGAAGGGTATAACTGCTTAGGTTGGTTGACACTGCAAATATCTTAGAACATAGGTGTCAAACTCACAGCCCTCCAGATGTTATGGACCACAGTCCCCATCATCCCCTGCCAGCATGATGCTGGCAGGGGATGATGGGAACTGTAGTCCATAACATCTGGAGGGCTGCGAGTTTGACACCTGTGCCTTAGAAGTTTGTCATGGTTAGATTAATGTAATGTGCTCCACATCAGATTGCTCCGGAAACAGGAGCTGGTCCAGAATGTGGCAGTCTGACTGTTGTCAGGGGTTGGGCAATGACAGAATGTCACCATTTTGAAACAACCGCACTGGCTGCCATAGGATTGTCATATTTCTAGCTGTGGAAGGTGCTCTCCCAGCAAAATCAGCTGTTGTCTATCAGAACCTGAGAGGAAATGGGGGCAAAAAGTGGAAGTGACATCATGACATTGAGGCAGATGTTTTAGGATTTGTCAAAACTCTAGACTGTTTGTTTCCCCGTTCAATTCAAGATACTGTTTAAAGCCTTTCACAGCCTGAGAGCCACATATCTAAGGGTCTGCCTCCTTCCATGTCTTCCTGTGGGCCAACTGCACTCTTCTGGCTGCTACCTGCTGGCTGTTACCACACTTATGGTGTCTCATCTGGCATCAATTGGAAAATCGGTCCTTTTCATCTGTGGAATGGAGAGCCAGCATGGAGTAGTGGTTAAGAGCAGGCGGATTCTAATCTGGAGAACTGGGTTTGATTCCCCACTCCTCGCCCTGAGTGGCTGAGGCTTATCTGGTGAACCAGATGTGTTTCTGTACTCCTGCATTCCTGCTGGGTGACCTTGGGCTAGTCACAGATCTTCAGAACTCTCTGAGCCCCACCTGCCTCACAAAGTACCTGTTGTGGGGAGAGGAAGGGAAAGGAGCTTCTAAGCCATCTTGAGTCTCCTTACAGGAGAGAAAGGTGGGGTATAAATCCGAACTCTTCTTCCTTGGAGAGGTGAGGAGTGACCTCTCATTAGAGATCTTTAGAAGGGACTGCATGGTTTGTTTGTATGCCAAGGTCTTAGATGGGCCATGAATAACTGGCAACTTTTACAAGGAGGAAACTATTTGGTGTTTGCCAATTTATGTTTGTTTTAACTTGTGTTTGAATTATTACTGTAATTATTAAACATTAATAATCATTAAGGCATTTTGAGCCAAGAGGAATGGTAAAGTATAAGTAGTTTAACAAACAAATAGATAAACACCCACTATCGGTAGATAGATAAATATAGACAAATAGATAAATAGACAATAAATACACAAATAGATAAAAACCTACCTTTTTAATCAGGAGCAACCAGGAGGCTGAATTCATCTTCACTGGCCATTAACACCACACTGAGACACTCTCAGCCTCTGTAGACTTATAAAGGCATTTGGTGAAGGAGACTTTCAGCTTAGTTCAGCTTCTTCCCACTTCTGATCCTCAGTGTGATTCTTAACACCTTTTGTTTCCCATTCCCACATGCATTTATCACAGCTGCAATAAACATAACATTTCAAAATATTTTTAAGAGGAAGGTGTCACCATGTCACCTGATCGGATTGGGAATGACTATAGCGGCAGTACGGAGTAAACTTCGACGTCAGAACAACTTTCCCACTCCCTTTGTAGCTGATGTCCTTCGGGACCATAATGTGGGCTGGTCACCTCCAAAGACGTGGTATCAGAGCCTTTTTTTGTTAAAAAAAATGCCAGTACTCATAGGTAAAATTCCCATCAGATGCCTCATCAGGATTTGGGGAAAAAGGTGTTGGTACTTAGTGTCTGTTAGCGCTGCTAGATTACACCAAAGAAAATCATAACTTTGGGTTGCCCCTCTAAGACCCCTTCCGCACATGCAGAATAATGCACTTTTAACCCACTTTCAGTGCACTTTGCACCTGGATTTTGCTGTGCAGAATAACAAAATCAACTTTCAACAGCTGTGAAAATGGATTGGAAGTGCGTTATTCTGCATGTGTGGGAGGGGCCTAAGTTAAACGAGTATTTGAATTCCCTAGTTTTCCCCCCTCTTTGTATTGTGTGACTGCACTCCTACATTCCTGCTGGGTGACCTTGGGCTAGTCACAGATCTTCAGAAATCTCTGAGCCCCACCTGCCTCACAAGGTACCTGTTGTGGGGAGAGGAAGGGAAAGGAGCTTCTAAGCCATCTTGAGTCTCCTTACAGGAGAGAAAGGTGGGGTATAAATCCAAACTCCTCCTCTTCTTCCTTGGAGAGGTGTGTGGGGGTGGGGGGTGGGGGGTGGAGGATAGGTGATGAGTTGGCCAGATGAGGGGAAGGGAAGGCTGCCTGGGTCTTACAGGTCCTAGTCCAACGCTCTAACCACTGCACCATTTTGGCTCTCCAAGGAGTTTAGATTGAGGCCGGTGTTTCTTTAGAATCTGGCTCATAGTGGTAGTGATTTAGATTGGGAGAAGGGGGAAAGCGTCGGTCCACTGTTGCTGTTACCATTTTAATCAGATTTGGACTCCACTACACTCATTTTAACATTAAAAGAAACTTGGGAGTTGGAACCTCAGATCTACTGTCCCACAAGCAAGCTGGACCTAATGATTTTAGTGGCTTAAGTAGACTGACCCTTCCCCCTCCCTGCCAGTTCTTTCTTCTGGACACTTGACCCTAAAAGTGTTGCCTTCAGTTAAAATTTGTGTGCATTTTTGGTATTTGATTACTCTCTCTCTCTCTCTCTCTCTCTCTCTCTCTCTCTCTCTGTCTTGTGTGTGTGTGTATAAACACAGAGATACAAACAGGGAAGAGGGCTAATAAGAATTGCTGATGGAATTCAAAACAAAATTTAAAAAGTTAGTGGAAGATAACAGAAGAGGGAGAGAGATTAATCTCCTTGGGGCGAACTTTCCAAAGTTTGGATGTCAGAACCAGGAATGGTCTTTCTCAAGTTGCCACCTGTCTAACCTCAGTTGCCCGGGGTCAAGGAAGCAGGCCTCTGAAGAAGACCTGAAAGAGTCTGGGTAGGTTCCTGTGGGAGTAGCAGTCCTTCAGGTATGCTGGCCCCAAGGTGTAAAGGTTTTTAAAGGAAAAGAACTGGTTGTGAGAGATTGTTTGTACCTTATTTGGAGGAAAGTGTTCATTAGCTGTTGAAATTGAGGGTGAGGAATTACAGCCTCCCAAAGCCTCCAAAAAGCTTGGCCTTTACCAGTTAATTTGGGCCAGTCTCTTTGCTGTGCCAAGCATCATTATTTCAATCTATTCATAGCAATTCCTGGCAAAAGCTGTGCCATCTTGTGAATAATAAGCTGTGCCATCCTTCATAAAGAAACTTGTCTTTCAGTTTCTTTCAAAGGTTCTGACACAGAGTGACCACAGTTAGCTAACCATAATGACAGCCAACATGTAAGAGCAAAGAGACATAGCGGCTTGGTGTTTGTACAATCACGTGTGGTCTGAAACATAAAGACCCTCTCCCTTTGGGAAGGTCTTTGTGCTGACACAATCAGAAGTATCATGATAATTTAGAAAGCTGTTAGCTCATAGAGTCACACACACACACACACACACACACACACACACACACACACACACACACACAGAGCAAATTGTCTGTTTCAGGAGCACTCTTTTTGAATTGGGATTTAAAATAGTTGTGTATTTGCTGGTAGCAGCTTTTGAAGATCTGGGCATTTGCACATTGGCATTGGGTATTCATCTGAGCCAAAAAAACCAGAGCAGACTAAGGAATTATTCTTATTGCATTGATAATAGCTTGCCTATATTTCACAGCTCAGTATTTCTGACTGCGTATCAAATATTGTACTAAGCTAAGAAACGCCTTCGTAGGCCACTGGGTGCATATCATAAAAGCCTACCGTGAACATGAAATAGTATGGTTTCTTCATTGGAAATATTGGTTCAAATCTCACTGCACATGAATACACACAGATTCACACCAAGTCAGTCCCAGGGTAGTTAGATTTGATAACAGTCCAAAATCAAGGGTTTCTAGGCTGGTAGAGAAAGAAGCTCACTATCCTGAGAAGTCCTGCCCAGAGAAAGATGCCAAGTTGCTTAGGGATCTATTCTTAATGCAAGGATTGAGGAGTATGCCCTGCTTGCATCTTAATTCCTTTCATAGGATTTATTTTCTGTGTTTGGCAACAAACTCTAATGTTTAAGGATCAGGTTCTTTTTCCTTTAAAGTAATCGACTCCCATTCCAGCACATGTTTGCATAGCCTAAATCCATGGAGTTTTCTGTTCCGGTTTTCAGACTGCATGAATGTAGATTAGTGTGGGTGGGCTTGTTTTGTTTTAATCCCCGTCGTTTTCTGGTATAATTAGAAAGGAGCCAGCGGACACTCTGTCCAGCATAATGCACAGGTGACATCGGAGCGCTCCTAGAAGTAAGCTTAACATTTTTGGAAGTCCATGCAAATGGAAAATATCCTGGGAGATCTGCCAGAGCAAGATTCCGTGAAGACAAAAACTCATCTAGGAATAGGTGATGTGATGCAGCAGAAATGACCAGCCTTGGAATGGGTGCCACAAGTTCCAGCATCTTGGGTTGAACATTGAAGAAGAATATAATATAATAGAATAACTTTAATGTCATTGTGTGCACACATTGTGCCTTGTGCCCACACAACGAAAATATAAAACAACGAAGATACAAAACATCCCCCGATGAACATCTCTGCAATCCGCACACCCCAATTTACAGCCATCCCTACACAGCCACCACCATGTCAACACATCGCCATGGAGTTTAACATAGCCACAGCTCTAGGATAGAAGCTGTCTCGGAGCCTAGTTGTCCTAGGGTAGAAGAAGAGTTTGGATTTATACCCTGCCTTTCTCTCCTGTAAGGAGACTCAAGGTGGCCCACAAGCTCCTTTCACTTCCTCTCCCCACAACAGACTCCTTGTGAGGTAGGTGGGGCTGAGACTGTTCCGAAGAACTGGGACTAGTCCAAGGTCACCCAGCAAGAGTGTAGGAGTGTAAAAACACATCTGGTTCACACTGGCCTTTGGACCAGGCTGAGGATCATGGGTTGGGTTCTATTCCTGTGTTATGCCAAAAGCAGACAAGGTCTGCACCTTGGTTAGGTATGCTGAAAAACTGAAGGTCAAACTATCTCTGATACTAGGAATTCCCTGGGTGGAAGTCCCAGAATTCTCATTCTCTTAAAAGGGAGGGGGGAACACTTGAATTGGGACTGAAGCATATATGGTTTCCCTGACTTGAAATGCGTTCACGGAACAGTTATTTGCCCTGTTGGAGAAACTGACTAGTGCCACAGCGAGGGATTTAGTGAATGATCCATGGTACTGTTTCAGGTCTGGAAGACGTCACAGCAGGGGAGAAGGTTTACCCTCCATCCTAGGCAGTCCTGATTGGAGGCTGGTCCTCTTGCACCTGCTGTTAAAGGGTGGAAGAGATGGGAGCTCCGTTGTTACAACTCCCAGTATCCATCTGATTTGGCCTTTTTGAATCCAGTGCATCTCATATGTGAGAGGCACCAACCTCTCTGCACTCTGCATGCTCTGCCCTTGAGTTGTGGCTTACAAGAATGACTCTGCCTTGTAGCAGAGATTCCTCTTGAGCAGGCTGATTGATGAAGTTGCTGCAAACGAGTGCGCTCAGGTTTGTTTTTTGGTTCGATTTCTTTATTGGCCAGCTGGGTCCAGGTACAGAGACAGACAGTTCTTTGCCAAAGCGATACTTGCCTACTTTGCAACGTGTGATGCCTCCTCCAGTGTATAGGCTGAACTGTTTGGTTCAGCCCGGAGGGGACTGGGTCCCAAATTTGCACTCAGCTTTTATTTACATTAGTTATACTCTGTTTTTCGGACTGGGACTTAAGGTGGATTCCACAGTCAGTGCAGGAAACAAGATGAGACATCTAATAAGCGGTATTATAGGACTGGGACTTCGGAAATGCGAAAGAAATAGAAATCTGAACAAAGCTTAAGTATTAAGCATGACATTTTGAACTAGCAGTTAAATGGTGTTTCACGAAGTTGAGTGTCTGGCTTATAGGAACCTCTCTCTATCAGCCTGGACGACCTTGTTTCAAGAGCAGAGTGCAATAATCTCATCGTTGTTTGAACTCCGTGGAGGAAGAATGGGGATGTGGTAAACACCAGTTCATTGCTAAAAGGGAGTGTGCCTCTGGCCTTTTCCATACAACACCAATAAAACATTTTCAGGCAGAAAATAAAACGTTTCTTCCATGGAGTTACTCATGGTTTTTTAGCCCAAAACGTTTTATTTCTAGCCTGTAAATGTTTTATTTGCATGCTGTTCCCTAGCGATTCTTTTTGTGAAAACGTCTTGAGAACGTTTTCACTAGCTTTCTGATCTCTTTAAAGGATTTGCCACGCCTCTCTGCAGTCCCAAGACTTCCTTGCTGGAACCATTTTCTGAGCTCGCACTGGCCATTTCGCGCTGTATTTCCATCAGTTTTTCTTAAATGGGGGGTTGTGTCTACACAGGCATACCCCTAGAGAATTGCACCACAGGGTCGTCGTCGTCGTCGTCGTCATTATCATCATCATTTTATTTAATTTAATAGACCGCCCTACCCCCGAAGGGCTCAGGGCGGTTCACAAAACAATCAACATCTAAATACATCAAATAGTTTCAATTAAAAAAATAAATAAATTAAACATTTAAACACCAGCAGCAGTGTGGGTTATGACGCTTCATAGCTATGAATCTAAGAATAAGTTTTTTTTAAAAAACAGAACGGGCACAAAATAGTAGTCAGGAAGTGTTTTTGAGAGGGTGAGTGGGTTTTTTTTTTTTTTAAAAAACAGGGTTTTTCAAAAACGTTTACAAAACATTTAAGGGGCTTGAGCAGAAAGGGCCTGTGTCAAGGCCCAGGTGGGAGCCTTGGGCCAGTATACATGAACCTGTATCTGTTTTCTAGTTCAGAGTTTAGATAAAAATTGTGTAGGGAGTGTGTTGAGAGACAGAGAGAGAGAGAGAGAGAGAGAGAGAGAGAGAGAGGCATTCTTCTACAGTTCAACTTCATCCTTGAAGGCTCAACAAGGCTCTGGTTCATCAAGAAGTAACGCAGTATCCAATGACACTGTTCTTAGAGGCTCCTGTGGGAAAGCTCTTCTCTCTTCTGTTTTTTTTAAAAAAGACTTCAGAATGGCCACCGAAGATCTGTACAGACCGATCATGCAGTTCTCAAGTGAGAGAAATGAGTCATACCGGCTACATTAATGCAGATGTTCTGACACTATAGGATGCTAGTTCTTAAATACTTCCCAAGGATTACACACAAATAATTCATACGTGACGTCTTCATTGGGGCTGGTTACCTAACAGCCAGTGTGTTGCATGAATCCTATCCAGAGGATGTCTATTGAAGGAAGGCAGAATGTTCCCGTATGAAGAGGGAGGCACACAGTAAGACTGTACCTTTCCTAAAACCGGTACACCAAAATAGGGCTGAGAACAGACTTTAATATTATATAGATAGGCCCAGTGAGCAAAGCTCTATATTTCTATGCCTGAATGCAGACATTATGAAGGAATTTTCAAAAAGCTTAATTCTTTGTTTCCTACGTTTCTTGCTGGATCAGACCGAGGGGTTGACTTTGATTTTGGTTCTGCTGATTACATGGCCAGTTTTGTAAACTTCTGCTATATTCTGCCTTCATACTTTTTAATTTCCTCATCTGTTTCATCGATGGCTTTAAGGGGCTTTGTATTTTTACAGTGTTCTAAATTGGTTTACTGTTTTCTTAGTGCCTTGGAAACCAGTTTTCTGCTCAAGGGATGGGAAACTAGGGCTCAAAATAAATCTGTTTCCAATTGCATCTGGGAAACCCACAAACAGGACCTGAAGGTGAGGAATACATGAAGATTCTCTTTAATTGTCTCGGCAAATTGGCATTGATTGACATATCCTCCGTGAATTTGCCTTGTCCTTTTTTTAAAAAAAGCTAAGTCAGCTAGTGGCCAATATTGCCTCTTTTTGTAATATGATTCATATGAGCGCTGCCTTTCATCAGTTCTGAACCTACTGAAAGCTTCATTGGATGGTCCCATTTGGTGGCTGATGTGGGTTGATTCCAGGTCATCAGAAACAGTATAACCACAAACATGTTGATGGGCAAAACACAGCATCTAGACCAGGTATTTTCAGATTCCAAGGAAAGTTGGGTATCTTGGGACACTGACAAGGATTTGTCCAGGGGAAGAAGCAGTGGTTTTCTTGAAAAATACTTTGTTCACTACTCCCAAGTTTCTGCTACAATGTGCAGCTGCAAGTATATTATCTTTTAACACTAGTCAAAGATGTGGTCCAGGTAGAGTTGTTGACAACCCTCTGTGGGAAATCCCTGGAACTGTTTTGGGGTGGAGCATGAGAAGGGGGAATGTCACAGATGTCGTGACTCTCAAGGAATTTCTCCAGATCTCTTTTATCTTATCATAGAGATCGGGGAAACGTCAAGAGCTGACACCGTGATGTCACTTCCAGATGCTCAACTGCATGTGATGTCACAATGCTTGCTCCATCATTGCTCCCCCTTTACTTTCCATTGCTCCATCAAGCCAGCATGGAAGATGGAGCATGGGAGCAGTAAGTTGGTAGGCACCCTGGTCAGCCAGTGCCCAGTATCCTGTGTAAATTTAGTGTGCTCCATAAAATAACGAACGTGTGCTTATAGATTCCAGACTAGGCAATACAAAAATGTTTCCTGAATGTCAAAAAAGTGTATCCCAACCATGTTGTCATATTTTAGTTCAGAAAAGGGGGGAAAAGCATCTGGTTGATCATTGTTGGTTACAAAATGGTCAACTGGAGGTTCAACTTGGTCAACGGGAGGTTCATCTTACATAAAATAGGATTTTCCAGGTTCTGTGGATAGAAAGCTACTGGAATACGGCATCAAAGATCTTTGGATTTTTTAAAATATAGGACCTTTAAAAAAGAGCTTTGGATAGATAATGGAAGGAATCTATCCATATGTCCATAAGAGGATGTACAAATCTGATAACATCTTGTCTCGTCGTTGAAACTCACTTATCAGACTAGAGTGTTGTTGGCATGGTGGAGAGTACACAACATGTTCAAATCCCAGATGAGCCCAGAATGAAGTGGGGAAGTAAAAGATTTCACCTGCGTAGCTCGAGGAGTGGCCTAGGTTTGAGAACAGGTTTAAAAGACTGGAAAACAGGTTTGAAAGGTTGGAAAACTGGTTGCATAGTGACTAGTGAGAGCCAGCGTGGTGTAGTGGTGGAGCAAGTGAGTTTGATTCCCCATTCCTCCACTTAAGTGTCAGAGGCTCATCTGGTGAACCAGATGTGTTTATGTACTCCTACATTCCTGCTGGGTGACCTTGGGCTAGTCACAGTTCTTCAGAATTCTCTCAGTCCCACCTACCTCACAAGATGTCTGCTGTGGGGAGAGGAAGGGAAAGGAGCTTGCAAGCCACCTGAGGTCTCCCTACAGGAGAGAAAGGTGGGGTATAAATCCAAACTCGTCTTCTCGTGTAAAGCCGATTAAGACTAAACTTGGCAACTATACACTATATAGACTAAACTATACATTAAAAAGCAGACCTTCTGGAAAAATATGCTAGTGGTTGACTGCATCTAATGTATGCAAGAAGAGTGCATTTCTAGAGCTGCAGAGCTGGAAAGGGCGCAGTGTAATCCGAAATACAGATGCTGCCTTCTAAGCTCGTGGACTTCAGTGGGTTCAGAAGAGTGGAACTCTGTTACAGGCATTGTCAAGCCTGCTCCGTTTGTCTTGTTCCTTGAAAATCCTACCAGGTCACCAGAATTCTGCTGAGAGTTGATGGCACTTTACATTTTCACCTCTGTTTGGGACTGCAGTGCAAATATTACACTGGAACATTGCCAAGATGGTGCAGTGGTTAGAGCATTGGACTAGGTCCTGGAAGTTTCAGATCTCTACTTTGCCATGAAACTTAATGAGTAACTACTGTATATACTGGCGTACAAGACTACTTTTGAACCCTGGGAAATCATCTGTAAAGTGTGGGGTCGTCTTATACGCCGGGTACTCTTATATGGCGAGTATATCCCAAACTCTATATTTTAACTGGAAAAGTGGGGGGGGGGGTCGTCTTATACACCCAGTCGTCTTATACGCCGGTATATACGGTAACCAGGGACCCATTCCTCTCCTTCAGATGGATGTGGTGGAAGTGTTGGGAAAGACCCTGCTTTGCCTGAACCCAAATAGCTGCTGCCAGTCTGGGTAGACAGCACTGAGCTGGATGGACAACTTCATGTAGATAAATCATCTTCATTGCTTGGCAGCACCTCAGAAAACTAGTGTGGTGTAGTGGCTAGGAGTTGTGGACTGTAATCTGGAGAACTGGGTTTGATTCCCCACTGCTCCACATGAGCAGCAGACTCTTATCTGGTGGACTGGATTTGTTTCCACATCCTCCACATGAAACCTGATGGGGGACCTTGGGCCAGTCACAGTTCTCTCTGAATTCTCTTAGCCCCACCGACTTCACAGGATATTCATTGTGAGGAGAGGAAGGGAAGAAGTTTGTAAGCTGCTTTGAGACTTTTTATGGTTGAGAAAAGTGGGGTATAAAACCAAACGACAACGACGACGACGACTACTACTACTACTGGTACTTCCTTCCTCCTTCTTTCTCCTTCTTCCTCCTCCTTCTTCCTCCTCCTTCTTCCTCCTCCTTCCTCCTCCTTCTTCCTCCTTCCTCTTCCTCCTTCCTCTTCCTCTTCCTCCTCCTCTTCCTCCTCCTCTTCCTCCTCCTCCTCCTCCTCCTCCTCCTCCTCCTCTTCTTCTTCTTCTTCTTCTTCTTCTTCTTCTTCTTCTTCTTCTTCTTCTTCTTCTTCTTCTTCTTCTTCTTCTTCTTCTTCTTCTTCTTCTTCTTCTTCTTCTTCTTCTTCTTCTTCTTGTCAAAGATCAGCAAACACCTGCCATGCCTGACTACCCAGACCTGTCTGATTATACTTGAGCCAGTATACAGGATGGAGAATTCAGCTTCTTAAGAATTCATATTTTATTTTTTCAAATTAAGTTCCTTGCCCATTTGGACAGGTGGGCAGTGCCTGATGAAATCTTAGAAGCCAAAAATTTCCACTGGCCACTCTGAAGGCAACATCGCCTCCACAGGTGACTGGCAAAAGCAGAACACTTTATGCAGAGCATAAAAAAAGCACAGAATAAATGATCCCAAATAAGAATAGTCACGAACATTTCACTCATTTGCATAATGTATACAATCTCAGAATTCAGCTCTTGTTGCTGCAGAATTTATCTCCTTGCAGAATTTTTAAAAGCCCCCTTTTCTTTCCTTTTGCAGAGGACACACAGCACTGTTGGCACCCTTGCTAAAGCAGGCATGTGAGCCGCTCCAAGGAGGCAGCCCAAGCGAAGCACGTGCTGAGGACTCTCCCTTTGAAATCAGGGGGCCTTGAACGTTTCGCTTTGGCTGGATCATGCCGATAGTCATAATTCACTGTCAGTTTGCAGGCAGAGAGTTGTGACTCAGCCGGCTTCTGCACTCTTGCGAGGAATAGAATGGAATTACATAAGGCATTATGTCACCACTGAACATTCAACCTGGAAAATGGCACTGCAGAAGGCGGGAGCAGATTGCTATCCAGAACAATGTGTTTCCCTGTGAAGCTCATCTTTGAGCAAGAAAGAGATGCAGAAAGAGCATCGCTCGGTTCTGAGCTCCAGTTTAGTTCTCAGTCATTGAGGATTTATGTTTACGTCGCTAGGCTGTTCCACTTATCTCAGGGCCAAGTCTCACTTTCCAAAGTTTTTGTGGTGGAGGGCATTCTGCACTGAGACCTTTATTTGCAAACATACAGGGGTCTGTTATTGGTTTTAGACCATGGCCCAAGACATGAGGGGGTTTAAATTAGGGGAAGCCAGCGAATTTAGTTGCACCTACAGATCATTTCAGATCTTGTCTTACAGCAGAGTTATTCTGTGTTGTGGCCCTTGCAAGTGAATTAGTGATCATTGCAAATTTGACTGTCCTGCGAATCAGTTGGATATAATTCATAATAATTAAGAACATAAGAACATAAGACAGAGCCTGCTGGATCAGACCAGAGTCCATCTAGTCCAGCACTCTGCTACTCGCAGTGGCCCACCAGGTGCCTTTGGGAGCTCACATGCAGGAGGTGAAAGCAGTGGCCTTCTGCTGCTGCTGCTGCTCCTGAGCACCTGGTCTGCTAAGGCATTTGCAGTCTCAGATCAAGGAGGATCAAGATTGGTAGCCATAGATTGACTTCTCCTCCATAAATCTGTCCAAGCCCTTTTTAAAGCTATCCAGGTTAGTGGCTGTTTTGCTGATGTGACATCCACCTACTAGTTTGACAATTCCAACCAACCTGAGAGGCTTCATTATGGATTTCTTTTCCCTTGGTCAAATTATCCATTAAGATTAGACCCATCATCTGCTTTTATGTAAGAGCAGATTTGGTGAAATTAGGATCAAAGGTCGCTTGGTAATTTTAATCTTCAGATTTTGGATGGGAATTCAGCACTTTCATAGCAATTTATGTTGCACACTGAAGCTCTTTGTACACATCTGAGGGAGATTCAAAATCAGTGTATTTTCATTTTGGTTGTTTTGGGTTTTCTGGGCTGCGTGGCCGTGGTCTGGTAGATCTTGCTCCTAATGTTTCACCGGCATCTGTGACTGGCATCTTCAGAAGTGTATGACAGAGAGAAGTCTGTTGCACACTGTGTCCTGTGAAAAGAGAATGTTTTAGTGGGGTATATATTGTCCATGTCCTAGGGTGGGGAACCAATCAGGAAGTGTTTGGGTGGAACTTGCTATGCAAAGGTGTGGCTGATAGCATTGTATGGTGGGTGGGGTTTTTCAGTCCAGGGAGTGATTCACATTTGCATTCCCTGCAGCAGCAACAGTCTTTGTGAATGCAAACTGTGTGTCTGGGTGGAGTCCATTGTCCAGTATATACCCCACTAAAACATTCCCTTCTCACTGGACACAGTGTGCAACAGACTTCTCTCTGTCATACACCTGTCATACATCCATCTGTGATACACCTCTGAAGATGCCAGCCACAGATGCAGGTGAAACGTTAGGAACAATGTCAGACCCCAGCCACACAGCCTGGAAAACCACAACAACCAGTTGAATCCGGCTGTGAAAGCCTTCAACAATATTTTCATTTTATTAGTCTTTTTTATGTTTTAACATACTACCCTGTTTCCCCGAATATAAGACATCCCCTGAAAATAAGACGTAGCAGAGGTTTTGCTGAAGTGTGAAATATAAGGCATCCCCTGAAAGTAAGACGTAGCAAAGTTTTTGTTTGGAAACATGCCCGACGAACAGAACACAGAAAAATAAGACATCCCCTGAAAATAAGACATAGCGCATCTTTGGGAGCAAAAATTAATATAAGACACTGTCTTATTTTCGGGGAAACACGGTATGCACACAACATTCATTCAGTAGAGTTTGTATATTTGTCTTTAGCACTATGTATTTATATATGGTCCTTTTCTTGGGTTTCCTAGTATTGAGGATCGTCTGCTCTCAGGTGATTGGAAAATTGCATATAGCCACTGAGAAAGTTTTGCAAATGTTTTCAAACACTCCCCTCCCCCATTTATCCTCTCCCACCCCTTTGAAAATGCTTCCTAGCCAACATTTTGTGGTTGTTCCATTTTTAAAAAAACTTGTTCTTAGATCCAGTGCTACAAGGCTTTAAAGCCTTGTGATGTGATTCTCTAGAAGTTGTGTCTTTGTAGCTATGTAGACATGCCCCCCCCCCAGATAATAATGTAAAAAACCTGATTTAAATACAGCACGAGACAGCTGGCACAAGCTCAGAAAACGGCACCAATGAAGAAGTCCAGTGACTTCAAAGTGGTGTGGGAAACATTTTAAAGGGATCTGCACAGCAAGTGAGAATGCTTCCACACACACAAAAAATCACTTCCAGAAAACCATTTTCAAAAAAGAATCACCAGGGATTAGCTAGCAAATAAAATGTTTTCAGGCAGAAAATAAAACATTTTGGGCTAAATGCCATGTGGGACTGTATGGAGGAAACATTTTATTTGGTTTGTGCGAAAACGATCAATACGTATATTTCCCCAACAGCAAAAACAACAGCTTCCTGGGGCCATTTCTAGTTTGAAGATGGCATCTGGGTAGGGTTATCAGCTCTGGGTTGGGAAATGCATGGATTTTTTTGGATATTTTGGATTGGATATTTAATTTATATGCCACCCTTCCCCGAGAGGCTCAGGGTGGTACACAACAACATGACATCACACAACAACCATCAAAACATAACATCAATAAACATAGGATCAAACATAACATCATTTGGGGAGTGGATCCTGGGGTTTGGGGAAGGGAAGACCCTTCGCAGAGTATGATGCCATGGAATTCACCCTCCAAAGCAGCCGTTTTTTCCCAGGGGAAATGATCTTGGCCAATTGTAATTATTTCTTGATTGCACTCACCAATAATACTACACTGATATGATGTAATGTGTCGCCATCAGCTCTTCTGGAGGGAAGATTTAAGAATATAGAACGTTCCAAAAGGGTTTGTTCTTGTGATCTGGTTACAGTTGAAACACTTGACCCTTCTCTGTTTGTATGCCCTAAATATGATAAGATACGCATGAAATACATGAATTCCGTTTTCTTGCAATGTTCTCAGTGGCAAGAGTGTTACAAGATGCCCAACCTCCTGAACAGCTCTGATGTGCTCTTTTGTGAGACTGTTGCAAATTTTATACTGGAAATTAGCAATTTTGACTGTATTTTTTAAACCTTGTTTTACTTTGAAATTTTGTCCTGTTTTGTATGCCAATAAAGGCTTGTTGTTGTACATTGATATGATTTTGTGGGGAGAGGAAAAGTCTTGTAACAGGATGTCTTGATTTGGCCTTAAAGCAGCCACTAGAAGAAGACTTTATTTACAGTCAATGACCAAATATAAAAGCAGCCACTAAGGACCATCAGTGGGCAATTGTAATAGTGGTGGGTCTTCAGGTGCCATCTGGAAGTTGGCAACCCTACATTTGGGTAGTCACAGCCCCAATTTTGAAATCAGATATATATTTGCCCAGAAAATCCCAATATACATCTGGTTGACAGTCTGTGTTAATGGCTTTGTAATAAGTTAACCAGTCCTAATAGTGACAGGTGAGGGTTCACATGATGGAATGAATGTTTCTTCATGGGGCGGGGGAGTAATTTTCTGTGCATAATGTGTCAGGGGAAAACCTAGGCTGAAATGTTTCTGGAATTTACTATGTGTGGGGATTTTTAAATCGTCCAGTGACGTGAGTTCCTACCTGACACCTGAAGAAGTACAGTCCCGATACAAGTTCTCCATTTCATTGAAGACCAAAGTAGACTGATCTCCAGCAATGATGTATATGTCTGAGGGAGGGAGTGTTTGTTTAACCCTTTCCCTCAGGCTGTTCTCCCACAGTAAATTGTTTCCCAAATGAAGAAGAAGAAGAGTTGGATTTATATCCCCCCTTTCTCTCCTGTAGGAGACTCAAAGGGGCTTACAAACTCCTTTCCCTTTCCCCCCTCACAACAAACACCCTGTGAGGTAGATGGGGCTGAGAGAGCTCAGAAGAACTGTGACTAGCCCAAGGTCACCCAGCTGACGTGTGTTGGAGTGCACAAGCTAATCTGAATTCCCCAAGTAAGCCTCCGCAGCTCAAGTGGCAGAGCGGGGAATCAAACCCGGTTCCTCCAGATTAGAGTATACCTGCTCTTAACCACCATGCCACTGATGCTCCTGTTAGCTTTCATAGGGGAGATGAGAGCTTGAGATTGACTTTCTGCCCACTGATGGCAGCTTTGGTGGGGAAATTTAGAATGGAAAATGGCTGGGAGTAGGGGTGGGGTAAATTCGTTCTCAAACCTGCTACTGCCATTAACAACCCTGGTGGCTGCTTTAAGACCAAATCAAGACCTCCTGTTACAGGTCTTTTCCTCTCCCCCAATATGTCCAGCCCTGTGAAAAGGCCCCTTTTTCGTGAATTGTATCAATGCAGCATTACCACTGAGTGCAATCAAGAAAGCAGTTTTCAAGACCGCGAGATATAATTGTCAAGACAGATATGTCAGTTCCTGTCCGTTTATTTCTCGGTGCGTTCCCTGCATTCAAAAATTAAGACATCTAATGAATGCGCTTTTAATTAATCTATTTTTCCCCCTTCTGCCAACTCCTGGAATGGGAAAGAAGTCACAGGGCCTTTCCCCATTCTCTTCGACCACCCCTAAGTCGCGCGCTGCTCTCAGCGTGCGGCATCCCTGGCGCACGCCCGGGGGTCATCAAAAGGTGCCGTTAAGAAGAGCGCCAGGGATGCCGCGTGCTGAGGGTAGCGACAAGCTGGCGGCAGTGTCGGCGGCGGCTGCTTCCAGCCGCCGCAGCCCTTTCGATGTTAAAGTGCTGGGGGACCCTCGCTCTCCTCTCCTCAAGTAAGCGCCCGGGGCTTAAAAGGTAAATGGTGGGGAAAGGCCACGAGTCCCGCACTTCAGCCAGGGGCAAATCCGTGCTGTGCATCTTCCACACTCAAGAGGTGGCTTTTAATATTCACTGCAAACCATGCAATTTGAGGATGGGCAGTGGAGTTATGAAAGGCAGTAAAAAGGGTGGAGACCAGCAATTTTTGCTGCTCCAAGCTCATCTCAGTGGTTTTCAAATGGTGTCTCAGGGCACCCTCATATATTTTTCTGGACTAATAATTGGATTTTTTTAAAACAACAAGAATTCTCCCAGTTCCTCCTTTTTTCCACCCTATGTACATCTGGCACTTCTTCAAAATCTTGTATCTCATATCGCTGTTTGTAGTCACATTCTAACATCTGCAGCACCGTCCATAGGGATGCTGAGTGCACCCTTGAGGAATTGTTAGGTGGAGGCGAAACTCAATGGATTGCAGTTTAAGGTTCCAGAATTCAAAGTCCTGAAGTATCTTCGCTTCTGAACTCCAGAACGACTTCCCTGACTTATCAGACCTCTTTTTCATGGTACCCAACTCCAGGGCCTTGACAACCATATTTTAGCCTTTACAGTTCCTGCTTTTCTCTCAAAACATATGCTTTGTGGGTAGATATCGACCGCACTTCTGTTGGCACCCACGGGGACAAGAGGCAGACCCTGCAGATTTCCCAGCTAACCACAGTGGTAGATAGAGCAGCATCTGAATAATTTCTGCTTGACTGCATGTATTATCTTGTTAGTGAACTCGTTACCATTGTTAGTGAACTCGTTACAAGTTCACCATTGTTAGTGAACTCATTACGAGTTAGTGAACTCATAAGCCATTTTGATCCCAGCTTTCAAGCCATTATAACAAGATGGAAAGCCATTCTAAAGGGGAAGATGAACCCAAATATAAAAAGATAACTGACGGTGTACACGTCAGTGATAAGGTGAGCTTTGCAATTGAAATAGTAATTCTGCATGCCAGCAAGCTAGTGTTGGATCAAGGGCTGCTGGTCTTGCTCTTCTCATCATATTTTAGGCAGGTAGACCTTTTAAAGTTTTTTTTAGGAGTACTTCATGAATTTTCTAGTGTTTATTCCTCATCTCCTTATTTCAAGGGATGGGAACTTAAAAAAAAGTTTGAAACTTTTTAAAACATTCCTTTCTCACAGGACACAGTGTGCCGAGTCCTTTTTTTCCACAGCCAGGAGGGGTTAAAAACTTTGTATTTTCAAAAACGAATACTGAAATTGACAAGCTGTCGAAATTGGTGGGCACGAAACAGTTCCTGCCTGCCTTTAGCTGCTTCGAAATGTCTTAAGGGGTTGGAACACCCTACAAGGAAAGGCAGCGGAGGCTTTATGACTTAAGGTTTGTAAACAGGTGCATAAAATTATGCATGGGATAAACTGGCGTCACCAATGATGGGCAGTAGGCTAGGTATGGACAGAAGAAAGTATTTCTTTAGTCGATGAGTAATGGCATTGCGGAATTCACTATATGAATGCCTTTAAAAGAGGATTAGAGAGATACATGGTGGAAAGATTCACAAAGGGTTACTTTTCCTGGTGATCAAATGGAATCTCCATATTCAGAGGAAGTAACCCTTTGAATTTCAGTTCTAGGAGGTAGCATCACGGGAAGGCCTCTATGCTCTGTTTGTAAGCCATCCAGATCAAATGGTTGGCTGCTGTGTGTAACAGGATGCTAAACTAGACAGACTGATCTTGCAGGGCTGCTCTTGTGGATTTTACTGGCTGAGGATGGGAGTGGAGGGAGATGGAATAGAGACCACATTCTGTCATCCCATTCACCACAGCAGAAGGGGGGAAGCAAATTTTTGCTGGCGTACTCTGGAAGACAGGCAGGCAGTTGAGATGCTGCAGAACAAACTGGAGGTAAACAATCCCCCCCCCCCCCCCGCCCCGCTCCCGCCAAACCAAAGCCTTGGAAATGTGTGCAGCTATGTGTGTAATATCTGTGAATTGAAGGGTTCTTTTTTTCCAGAAAGATAGACACTGAGGCATTTGTAGTCGTCTTGCTCACTGGGTTGGAAATATCATATTGGCTAGGGAGATGGAGATACGTAATGTCTGCTAATGAGAGGCAGGAAGAAGCAATTAACCAGGTTGAATGTGAGGGGAATAAAGCAGACGCCAAGCGGCACCTTAAAGACTAACAGCATTTATCCCAGCATGAGTTTGCACGAGACTGAGCACAATAAACACCAACGTGGTCCATCCCCACTAACTGGTTCCTGGCACTATACGTTTCTTTGGGGTGGCTTTTCGTCCTGACATTGTCGTTGGGATGCCTTCATGCAGCAGTTGCATCTGGGACCTCCTGCAGGCAAAGCCTGTGCTGTTTCACAGGACTGTGACTTATTCTACTGTCCCTTATAATTTGTGCCTATGGCTGCCTTTTTATTGGTGGACTCCAAATGCCAATATGATGTATTCTCCTATGTACCCTTGTGTCTGTGAAGTTAAGGAAATAGTCCTCACCCTTATGGAGCCTGTAAGACATTTTTTGAATTTTGAGGAAAGGTGGTGGGTGTCACCACAAAATGGCTGCCAGGGAAGATTCTATAACCCTTCCCCACACAGATAACACCATGTTGAGGAGTTAAAATAGATCAATTTTGTCGGGGCTAAGAGTGGAGTAGCTGGCCGAGCTTCTATTTAGCTAACTGAAATAAATTGAGGTGGATGGTCTGAGTCACCTCTGCAAGTCTTTGTAGGATCAGTTAGGAGAATGTAAGTGAAGCAAATACTGAGGACTCCATAAATCTGCGTACAATTTTGTTTGGTATATCTGTTACTTTATTTATTTTTATTTATTTATTTCTTGAATTTGTAGACCGCCCCATCCCCGAGGGGTTCTGGGCGGTGCACAACAATATTCATTACAATCAATACAATTATTAAACCAATAAAATCTATTAAAATCTATTAAAAGCAGCGGTCAATACAAGATATCAGGCGCCCCAAAAACCCAATTTAATTAAAGGCCTCCCTAAAGAAAGGGAACGGCCGGACTCCCCTCCAGGAGGGTAGCATATGGTGGTAATCAGATATAGAGGGGGGGGGGCGCACATTTCAGCGACTGGACACTCCAAATTTCAAACAAACGTACCTCCATAATGAAATATGGAACTGTTCCCCTTTCACCTGAATTTGCTGTCCAGATTCTATGGGTGATGGGTAGCTGGGACCAGTCTTACTGTGGGGGTGCACAGGCTAATCTGAATTCCACAGATAAGCCTCCACAGTTCAGGCAGCAGAGCGGGAATCAAACTCGGTTCCTCCAGATTAGAGTACACCTGCTCTTAGCCACTACATAGGACGAATATGCTACACGTGAGTCTCTCGATAGGCATGATCACGGTTTCTTCTTAAATGGGGAAAGGATTGATTTTCAGCCATGGTTTGTGTGTAAGTCTGCCAATTCCAGATTGGGATATACCTGGAGATTAGTGGGTAGAGCCTGGACAGAGTGGAGCTTGGAAGGGGAGGGAGATCAATGGGTTATAATATAACACAGCCCACGTGCCATTTTCTCCATCCTTGTTGTTTGGAGATGAATTTGGATCCTGGGAGGTTCCATGTCTCACCTAGAAGAAATATTGAAGATAGTAGGGAAAAAGGAAGACCCACAATGAGTTGGATTGACTCAATAAAAGAAGCGTTGGCCCTCATTCGGCATGTCCTGAGCTGCAAGGCTGTTCACGAGAGGACTTTTGAAGATCATTGATTCGTAAGTCAGAAGTGATGTGATGGCACATAATGCACATGAAGGAGCCACATGGCGTAGTGGTTAAGTGCTTGCACGGTCAGGAGTTCGAGCCCTGGCAGCTGGCTCATGGTCAACTCAGCCATCCATCCATTTCTTGGTCGGTAAATGAGTACCTAGCTCATAGCTTGGGGGTAAAGAAGAGCCGGGGAAAGCAATGGCAAACCCCACAAAAGCGGCTTGCCTATGAAATCACTGCTTGCAGTGTACCCCAGGGTCGGACACGACTGAAGGGGAAACTTTACCTTTTAATGCACATGAACAGGCCCATTGTTCTTGTCCCCTGCCCCGTTCCTGCAGAAAGAGCCATGTTTCCCAGGGAATTGAGCTTCCCTCATCTTCTGCTACCAACCCCGCTTGGCCCCCCATCTGAAACACCTGCCCCTCCACCCCCACCCCCACGATCCTGCTGCTAGTGTGACTCACTTCTCCCTTAATGACTGCCTTAATTATTCAGTTATTTTTGTGTAAATAAGTAGCTAGGAGAGCAGCTGAGAAATTGGGTGCATACCCCATCATCCTCACTCTCTGTTCACAACATACCAGCCAGGACAAGTCAACAGTTTGCCCATCTTCTCCAAAATGTGTATGTCACAATACTCTGTTTACATTACGCTTTTCCTTCTGCCGTGCAAGTAGTGGCGTAGTGCTTAAGAGCAGGTGCATTCTAATCTGGAGGAACCGGGTTTGATTCCCCGCTCTGCCGCCTGAGCTGTGGAGGCTTATCTGGGGGATTCAGATTAGCCCGTGGACTCCCACACATGCCAGCTGAGTGACCTTGGGCTAGTTGCAGCTTTTCAGAGCTTTCTCAGCCCAACCCACCTCACAGGGTGTTTGTTGTGAGGGCAGAAGGGCAAGGAGATTGTAAGCCCCTTTTACTCTCCCACAGGAGAGAAAGGGGGGATATAAATCCAAACTCCTCCTCTTTCTCTTCTTCTTCTTCTTCTTCTTCTTCTTCTTCTTCTTCTTCTTCTTCTTCTTCTTCTTCTTCTTCTTCTTCTTCTTCTTCTTCTTCTTCTTCTTCTTCTTCTTCTTCTTCTTCTTCTTCCTCTTCCTCTTCCTCTTCCTCTTCCTCTTCCTCTTCCTCTTCCTCTTCCTATTCATCTATGTGTTCAGTCAGAGGCTGATATGCACGATTCCTTTAAAT
This sequence comes from Sphaerodactylus townsendi, assembly GCF_021028975.2. NCBI lineage: Eukaryota > Metazoa > Chordata > Lepidosauria > Squamata > Sphaerodactylidae > Sphaerodactylus > Sphaerodactylus townsendi. Next base: position 28,997,847 of record NC_059438.1, read on the forward strand.
TCAAGTAGCCCAGTGATGTATTTAATATACCACAGGGAACAGGCAGTGGAACCATTTTAGAGAGTCAGTGCGTGATGAATGGTCTGAGAAGGAGGAGATTGATGCTGTTGTCCTTGGGTCTGGCCCCTTTCCATTAGACTGGTCACCCCAGCAGACCATTCACATTGTGGCCATCTGCTGCCACATTCTTCTTTGCTGTGTTGGAGGGATTGTCTTCTGGAGATGTGTCAGGCAGAAGGTCATTGGCGGTGTATGAAACAAATGTTTGCTGCGTGCCCTTGCTGAATTTCTGCTTGGACACGTTCCCCCGGCCCAGTGACTAGGTGGAATGCCCCAATGAAGTATGAAGGTCAATTTTTGAAATTAGTATAATGTGTGAGACTTAACAGGATTTACCACTGCTCCTACAAAGGCCCTTTATGCAATACTTCCCCCGACGCTGTATGAAAAATATTACATGCCATACACACATGTCATTTTGTTGTAAAAAGTGCAGTAGTTACCGTATATGGGATCATAATGGAGTGAGGTTGACCCCAGAAACGTTATCCCTTTGCAACGTGAAATAAGAATGTTGACCTCGATTAACAACTCAGTGAAGTTAAGCTGTGAGAAGGCAAGGGTCTCAAGATAAAGTCAGTCTTGTGCTGGAGAGTTTCTCTGAGAGCAGAATTTTGAATTTTAATAAAGACTAGCAAAGTTTCCTTGACAGATCCTACATGCTTCCTTTGGTCTGTATTACTGGGTGTTTAATCTGGACTGAAAGCTGGTGTTGTCAACTCTGGGTTGGGGGATTCCTGAAGATTTGGGAGTGGTGCCCAGGAGGGCGCAGTTGGGTGGGGAGGGAGCTCCACAGAGTTGTGATTTCATAGAGTCTACATCCCAAGAAGCCATTTTCTCCAGAGGAACTGAGCTCTGCAATCTGGGGATCAGTTGTCATTGTGGGAAGAACACAATTATTGGTAATTGTGGAAGAACAATTATTGTTGGTAGCAATATGCCATTGGTAATTTGGATTCTCCCCACTCCATCCCACTTCCACACAGTTTTATAGTGTGCCTCTTCAACTCCCACCTTCCCTCTGGCTTTTCTGTATTGTTCCCAACGCCTGCTTTACTACCCTTTGGGTAGATCCTTTGGTCTCCTTTGAGGGAGCTGTCATGTGGCTGGGAAAGTCCACATCTTTCAATGATGCGGCTGGCCTCCACTCGGGCCAGGGCCTTTACGGCTCTGGCCCCCGCCTGGTGGAACACTCTCCCTCCGGCTGTCTGGGCCCTGCGGGACCTTGGCGATTTCCGCAGGGCCTGTAAGACTGAGTTGTTCCACTGGGCCTTTGGAGAGACCAGCCGCTGAGCGTGTGCCCCCCACATTCCGTGGGTCCCCAATACCATCGGGGCTTATCCTTGGGATCCTTGGGTCTTTAATATCATTAAGACCCCCCTTCTTTCTAGGACTGAGTTAAGTGAGACGCCGATCTTGGGAAACAACTGTTGCTTTTATTCTATTTATAGAAGTTGTATTTTGATGATTTTATATATGATTTTATGTTGTACACTGTCCAGAGCCCTTCGGGGATGGGGCGGTATATTAAATAAATAAATAAATAAATAAATAAATAAATAAATAAATAATGATCATCATCATCATCATCATCTTTCCTGACTCCCTCCCCCACCCCCATCAGTGGCATTTTCTGTACTTCAGTCTTCTGTGGCAACCATTCTACCCTTTTCGGCACCACTGTTTGGCTTTCTCAGTTTTAAAAAGAATCACAGTCGTTAGATCTATCTTCTAAGTCCTCCGGGGATCCCCAGCTTTCATTGTTAAAAGTGGCATCTCTGTCCTTTTTCGGTGCAGAGATAAAAGAGGAAGGGTCTATTTTTGTAACACAAAGGGCCAGAGATATCTTTTTTTAGCAAAGAAAGCTGGTACAATAAATCATTATCCTGTTATCATGTTCCAGCGATTTAGCTATTGTAGATTTAAACATCTTTCAAAGTCCCCGGGTGATGCCAGGAGAGGAAATGGCTTCTGCTGTTCAAGGAAAAATGCAGAGAAACACACCGTTAAGTGCAGTGACAAAAAGAAAACCACAGGAAATCGTTGCTGTGTGGAAGACCCCGTTGATGCTATTCAACATATCTCTCTTTCCCACACTTTCTGAGCTCTCTGTGGAGACTCCATTCATTCCAGGTTTACTAATTGCACCGCTTCAGCATTCCCTTGGAAGCTTTTTGCCATTTAAAAAAATACGGCGAAGGGAGAAATTAGACGGTGGGTATGTTAAGGACAGGATTTGCATTCAGGGAAGGCTCTGCGGTTGGGATTAAGGGACATATGAGCAGAGGAAGCGTGACTAAGCCTTCAATCTTATGTCCAACGCTCACTCTCTCCCCTCCAGCGAGGCAGTCAGTCATTCGGTAGCTTTGGGACAGGAAGCAAGCAGAAGCGACATGGCAGGCCATGACCTGGAGTACCATCAGCGCAGAGCGAACTTAAAGGTCTCTGGCAGCTACCCACTAGTAACAAAAATAATAATAATTTGCAGCTGTCAGGCTTTCTAAACCATCATCTGAGTTCGTCTAAAAAAAAACAAACAAGCTCCAATTTGGCCGGCAGCCCTTTCGTCGAGGGCAAAAAACAAAGAGAGGCACAAAGTGAAACTCCTCTAGGACGAAAAACTTGGAAATGCCACAGAGAAAGAAGAGAGGTCGGCCGAAACGGCCAGCCCATTTGGGGTTGAAGAGCCAAGCCAAATGCAGTTCAAAGCCGTGTAGTAAGATGTATCGTTGAAGGTTTTCACAGCCAGAATCAACGGGCTGTGTGGCTGTGGACTGGTAGGAGCAAAAACACGGCAACACAGCCTGGAAAACCCGCAATAGCCATATAGTAAAGCCTGCTAGGTTCTTGATGACTTGCCCTGTTTTTTCATTCCCAGACAGACAGCAAATTCTTATGGTATTTCTTGGTAAGCTACCATACCTGAATGGTGATTCTGCTGGTTTTTGTGGATCTACAGGTAATGCAGGCCACTTGGACAGGGACACTTTACCCCAATTAAATTAATCGGAAGTAAATTCAAGAACCCCAAAAGGAACTGTTTCATATAATGTGTAACTGACTTATCAAAACATAAGGAGAACCCTGCTGGATCAGACCAGTGGTCTGTCTAATCCAGCATCGTGGACCTCTGGAGGTCCACCAGCAGGGTGTAGAGAGCAAGGCCTTTCCCTGATATTGCCTTCCTTTAGTCACTGTGGTTGGTAGCCACTGATAGACATGCACTCCAACAGTAACGAAGGGAGGGGAAACTGTGCCCGGGAGATGAGGTATCCGCGCACCCCTCCCGCCCCCTCCTCGACATGCCCACGCCCCCCACTGCAATGGTGGTGCCTGGAGCGAGCCGCCCCAGCTGTTCCCATTGCAGCTCCGCCTCTGCCTTTCATGCATCTGTCTAATGTTCTCTTAAAATAATATGTTCCTGTGGCTAGCACTGTCTCCTCTGGCAGTGAATTCCACAAAAAATCCCCTGTTGCGTGAGGCAGTATTTCCTTTTGTCTGCCCTGAATCTGCTGCACATCACTCTCTTTGGATAACCTGGAGTTCTAGTGCTTTAGTAGAGAGGGAAGTTTTAATTTGTCGGTTTTTCCACCCCATGCATAATTTTATACACTTCTGTCATGTCCCCCTTAGTTGTCTCTTTTCTAAATGGAAAATTCCCAGACTCTTCAGACTTTTTTCAAGGGAAGGGTGCTCCAGTCTTCTAATCATCATGTTGCCTTGTTTTTGCACTTTTCCCAGCTCTTCAATGTTCTTTTTGAGATACAATGACCAGAATTTCACACCGTATTCCTAATGAGGCCGCACCATAGATCTATACAAGGCCTCATAGGTTCCTTCCACCCATGCAAAATAATGCACTTTCCATCCACTTTCACAATTGCTTGAAAGTGGATTTTGCTATTCCGCACAGTAAAATCCGGCTGCAAAGTGCATTGAAAGTGGATTGAGAGTGCATTATTGTGCATGTGCGGAAGGGGCCATAACGTTGACTGTTTTTTTTTCAGCCCCTTTTCCTAATAATTCATGGCAGTCTTTTTTGCTGCTGTGGCAGTGAAAACTTTTGGGACTGATGGCCACAAGATAGGGCTGCCAGGCAGGGGCAGAGAGCTCACAGGGACATATGGGGCACATGTCCTCAGGCGCATGCCAGGGGGTCATTTGGGGGGAGAATCACCCCCCACACCCCTCCCCTCATCCTTGCCTGGCCAGGTGGAGACTGCGGCCGGGCGCCCCTCGGCCCCGCCATGCCCTGCTGGGTGCCCGTCGGCCCCACCGGGCGCCCCTCAGCCCTGCCCCCACCCCGAGCTCCTCAGCCCCATTTCCAGAGTTTACTCTCCATTTCTCCTCACCTGTATTTTGAGCATTTCTATGAGTTTTTTTTAAGTTGAGGGGGGTAATCTTTGATGCATCGGCTGTACAAGGGCAGCACAAGGCATTTGAAGCACCGAAGCATCGATTCAACAACGTACTCAGAAAAGGGGGGGGATCAAAAAATGGCAGCCAGGAATCATTTCGAGGGGGTGGGGGTGGACATACATTGTGGTAAGGGGGGGACTGAAAATGTCTTAGAAACATTTTCAGGGATTTGTGCAGAAGAGACCCTTAATTGGAGTGCACTTGTTCACAGCCACTGTTCCAACGTTTGTTAAACTGGAAAGGTTTTGATGAAATTGTAGCCTAGCTCCCCACCTTCCAGAAACAGAGTTTGAGGTCTCAGGTGTATAAAAGAACTTGATAACAGCATCGAGCCAATGGATTTACAGCCCAATCTGTAAAGCTTGTTATAATTAGCTTCAAAAGACGCCAGTTCCGTCCCTGACACATAGCAGGCGCCAAATTATGAAGTGGGGGCTCAGCTTGGATTGCCTCGGGCACCTTTGAAGCTAAGTATAGGATTAGCTCTGCAGTGAAGTTTACGAGGTTCCTTTCTGCTTGCCAGTGTTACGGACAGTGATCTCTTGGGACTCAGAAAGGAAGACCTTATAGGAGGTGGGTTTGTGATCTGTGAGGATAAGACCAAGGGAAAAGAACATTTTAGAAAGCAAGTCCAAGGATCCACTTTTAAAGAAGTCTGATGATATAACATCATTGCACTTGGCTATTCAACTTTTCCTTTTCTATCTCTAAGCAAGTAAATTAATAAACTTCTAAAAAGTTTCATTTTGCAGTAGGTCTAGTTGTAAATTACTAGGAAACCAGCAGGGGTCAAGGCAGGGGATGGGGACTGACTGGCAGCAAACTGAAGCCTAGGTCCCTATCACCAGTGACACAGTGACGTCACTGCCAGCATGAACCAGAAGTGACATCATCACATTGCTGATACGGGATGCTCTGGTATGTGGACCAAAACTCTATGGTAAGACTGTTCTCTTAGACCTGGTCTAGACATGCATAAAGGCGTCAACCTTCAGGTAGGACCCGGAGACCTCCTGGAATAACAACTGATCTCCAGATTACAGCGATCAGTTTCCCTGGAGAAAACGGCTGCTTTGGAGGGTGGTCTGTATGCCATTATATCCCGTGAGGTCCCCAGACTCCACCCCTCCCCAGTCTCCAACCCCAGATCTCCAGAAATTTCCCAATCTGGAGTTGGCAACCCTAGCACATGCAGCAGAATGAATTGAGGTAATTCCGAAGTGTTAAAAATGAGCTGTAGGCCAGTGGTGGGATTCCAATAATTTAACAACCGGTTGTTTACAAGCACCATTTTAACAACCGGTTCTGCTGAAGTGGTACAAATCGCACCACTGCTGTAGGCCCTTTCCTCACAAATCTTTTCAAGTGTTTTGAGGCAGGAAATAAAATGTTTACTCCCTGGAGTTTCACATTGTTTTCACTCCCAAACACTCAAAATGTTTTAAATGACTGTTCTTTTAAACAATTCTTGAGTTGAAATATTTTGAAAACATCTTCAGTCGCCTGTGCGAGTGATCTCTTTTGGACGTTTCCCACGCCACTTCCTTTTCTGAGCTTACTCAGTTCCCCTTCACCTGTTTGTTTGCACCATTTCTCTTTGTTTTTTAAATTAGGAGGGGGCTGTGATCTTTGAAACTTCAAAGTCCCAATTTTTGAACAAATTTTAGAACAGGCCCTGCAGTAACTGATGAACTGTACTGTATGTGCAAAAATTCATGTATCAGCCCCATCCAAAGCCCCTGGCGGTGGGATGCGGTGCCTGTGTGGTGCAACCTACTGTCTCCTGGAGGGTTATCTGGTGGCATGGGGAGCAAAAACTGCAAAACACCCCCCACCCCACCAGAAAGCCCTCCATAAGGCATACATGATTTATGCCTCCCAAAGTGTGGCATCAGTCCGAGGGCTGGGGCGCTGGGCGCCCAGGTGTAAACCCCAGGTGGGAACTGACTAACATTGGCTCCACCCCTGGGAACTCCCTGGCCTGCTTACTTCCACCCTCTCCACTGGCGTCCGATCGGTACACCAGCGCAGCCCTGTCACGGCCCAGGCTTCCGGGTTTTGTGGCAGTAGGGCTGAAGGGTGGCTGACCACTGGTGCATCTGCTTCCTCTGCTGGGCTGGACCACTTCCTCCCCCCCTCCCCAGAGGGAGCAGCAGTGGGGAGCAGGCAAAGGGAGCAGCAGTGGCGTAGGAGGCTAAGAGCTCATGTATCTAATCTGGAGGAACCGGGTTTGATTCCCAGCTCTGCTGCTTGAGCTGTGGAGGCTTCTCTGGGGAATTCAGATTAGCCTGTACACTCCCACACCTTGGGCTAGTCACAGCTTCTCGGAGCTCTCTCAGCCCCACCCACCTCACAGGGTGTTTGTTGTGAGGGGAAGGGCAAGGAGATTGTAAGCCCCTTTGAGTCTCCTGCAGGAGAGAAAGGGGGGATATAAATCCAAACTCCTCCTCCTCCTCCTCCTCCTCCTCCTCCTCCTCTTCTTCTTCTTCTTCTTCCAACACCATCAGAGTGCACCACTAACTAGCTCTTGCTGCAAGTTTATTGCAGAATACAAAGGGTAGAGAATATCAGTTATTTAAAAATCAACAAACTAGATAGTAATCCACTATCAATGGATTTAGAGCGATGTAACTCTGTTTAGGATGACACACTATATTAAAAATCCTGAGGAGAGGCTTTTGGCAAACCCAAGTAAAAAGGTTTAAGGGGCTTGGCCTATTCCATATACTCTTGTGGGCTCTGCTTTTATAGGTCAAACCTGTCCACCGATCCAGATACAACCAGATTCACTGGTAGAATAAGCATTTGTTAAACACATTTTTGGGGAAAGGAAAATGTTCTGATTGGTGAGCCAACTCACACTGGGTTGGATCTTGTGGATCTAGTCTGCAGGCTGAGGCACTTTCCTCTGCCAGGAGGAGACTGCTTCTGACATAAGAGGCTCTTGTGAGGATTGGCTCTCCATGTTTGATGGAGAGTGGATGCAGAGTGGGCCATTGCAGAGCAGATTAAAACAACATAAAGCCTGCCGCAGGACGTAATGGGATCTGGCAGAGATGCAGATGCACATCCTTGATGTGAAAAACAGAAGATTTACAATGCAAACCAATGCTTGTTGTAAGTAACCACTTGCTTATAGCATGGAAGAAGTATCTCTAGATGACCAGATAGGCAAGCTCCTATAAACTAAAACAGAGTGAGTCCTTTTTCTAGGGTTGCCATGTCGGGGGACAGGGGCATGGGGGGAGACGGGAGGGGGACATGTGATGCCACTGATGTTACCATGTCACTTCCAAGTACAACCCGAAAATGACAATGGGTAGTTCTGGGAATTGCTGAAAACTCTGTGGTAAAATCATAGGCCCCTTCCGCACGGGCGGAATATGGCGGCCTGGGGATGGCAAAAACGCCATCCCCAGGCCACCGTTCGCACAGGGGGCGCAGCTGCATCGCAGCCACGCCGCCCTCGCGCCACCCGACTGGCGCGAAGCCGGCGTTTCCCGAGTGCGCTGGGAAGCGCACTTTTGTGGAAACGCCGGCTTGAAGCCGCTGCCGTGCGAACGGCAGCGGCTTCAAGGCACCTCCCCCCCCACTCCCTCCCTGCACTTACCTTGTCCCCGGGCCTCCGGACACGCCCCCCCTGCCCTGCGACGCACCAGAGTCAGTAGGTTGGGAGACCTCTCTCCACAGCAGGAGACTGACAACTCTATTTCCCCTCCCTCTGGCTGTTGCTTTGTCACAAGTGACTTAACAAAAGTAAGCAAGCAGGCTAGTGACAACGTTTGAGGTCTAATCACTTTTGTGGACTTCTTTGACTTCACCAAATGAACAATGGTCTGTCCTTCCTCTTCTCTTTCTCTCACTTCCTCCTGACTTCGGTGTGTTTTTATTCGTTTGATATCCAGCGTTGCTATCCTGGAGCACCCTTCTCTGTCCATTAAAGTCAGCAGGACTAGCGGGACTCTGCATTGCGAAACCAGCATTTCTGTAGTGCTTTGCATGGTGCCCTGCTGATGCATGTTGTCGTATATTCCAAGCACGCTTTTCCGTGAAAGACCGAGGGTTGGCAGCAAGACAGTATCGGGTTGCCCGTTTGGTTGTTATTTTAGATTGGCCAGGGTCAGACGCAGCTGTGTGGTTGTGAGAAAGCTTCCTGGGGCTTAATAGAGCTCTCCACACCCGGGGAATTGCAATACTGGAATGGGAAACCCCAGTATGGAGAAAACGTAAGCCACCAAGTGGTGAGTGCATACAAAAAGAGACTCAACTGGGTGAGGCACAGTATGAAGCTGTACTGTTTGTTGCAGTGTACACAGGGCTGTATTTTGCAAGGAACCCTCAGACAGGGTTTACAGTGGGCCAGCAGGCTTTTGAAATAGGTTTGCAAACCAGGGATTGCGCCGTTTTCTGCCTGGCATGACTCCTGGGCTTGGTACTTTCAAGTAACAGCCATCATTCTGCCTCCAGAAGTTGCTGAACCATGAATATAGGATAGATTCTCTGAGGTCAATTCCGTACTTGCGTTATCGACCTAAGTTCGAGCTGAGTTCGACTTAAGTGCTCCGCACAACCACTGGGATCGACTTGGTTTTGTACCAGCTTCGCCCCGTGTAATGGTCAAATTTCCAACTCCAGTTGGGAACTACTACTTTTTCAGGGAACCACGCTCGAACTCAGCTCGATTCCAGTAAAGTGCGGAATCTCTGATGCCAGGAGTCTCCCATTCAGCCAATCACAGCTGAGTGTTTCGGGCATGCGTACAGCTGGCCAATCAAAAAAACGCCATCTTCATCCCTCCATTCCTCTAGCAGTTTTTTTAATAACGTGTGTGGGGATAGACGGAACATGGCCGTAGAACAGTAGCCAATCGGAACGGCGAAGAGGCACAGGATGATTCCGCCCTCCGAGCTGGGATCAAGCTGGTTGCCGTGGGGAGCAGCAATGGCTTCGACCTAGGTCAGTACCCTTCTCAGGGAACTGGGTCGAACCTATTTTACTCATGTGCGGAATCGCCCTGAGAGAGAAACTAAATGTGACAGCATCCATTTGGCTTCATGAGGGTGTTTTCAGCGTGGTGCTCTTCTTCTCTCCCCCTGTACATTTTCAAGGGTTGAAAAAGCTGCAGGAGGGGCTTCTCCCTCACATGGCTGTTTCGGTTTTTGAAAAGGTGCATGAGGAAAACAAGACCACCACACAACATTTCAAAATGGCAGTGGTACTGTCATGTGTAGTTTTGCCCTGTAGCTGAGTGCTGACAGGATTGAAAAAGCAAAAAACCACCATCAGCATACCACTGATAATCCATCAGTAAATCTTGAAAAAATCACATCATTTTGTCTTTGAAACTGTGGTTATTGAATAATTGTGATTTGTTATGGTAACTACATTATCTTCGCTTTTCGTAAAATGTTCTACTCTTTTTAGTTCAGGAGTCCCCAAGACAAAGTTCCTTAACTTTGGTTGTTGTGGGTTTTCCGGGCTGTGTGGCCGTGATCTGGTGGATCTTGTTCTTAACGTTACGCCTGCATCTGTGGCTGGCATCTTCAGAGGTGTATCACATTTGAATCCGGCCGTGAAAGCCTTCGACAATACATTCCTTAACTTTGTCTGCCAGAATGGTGTAGTGGTTAAGAGCAGGTGAATTCTAATCTGGGTTTGATTCCCCACTCCTCCATCTGAGTGGCAGAGGCTTATCTGGTGAACCAGATGTGTTTCTGCACTCCTACATTCCTGCTGGGTGACCTTGTACTAGTCATAGTTCTCGCAGAACTCTCTCAGCCCCACCTACCTCACAAGGTGCCTGTTGTGGGGAGAGGAAGGGAAAGGAGCTTATAAGCCATCTTGAGAGAAAGGTGGGTATAAATCCAAACTCCTCCGCTCCTCCCCCTCCCCCTCCCTTCCCCCTCTTCTTCTTCTTCTTCTTCTTCTTCTTCTTCTTCTTCTTCTTCTTCTTCTTCTTCTTGTTGTTGTTGTTGTTGTTGTTGTTGTTGTTGTTGTTGTTGTTGTTGTTGTTGTTGTTGTTGTTGTTGTTGTTGTTGTTGTTGTTGTTGTTGTTCTTCTTCTTCTTCTTCTTCTTCTTCTTCTTCTTCTTCTTCTTCTTCTTCTTCTTCTTCTTCTTCTTCTTCTTCTTCTTCTTCTTCTTCTTCTTCTTCTTCTTCTTCTTCTTCACAATAACCAGGATCCCAAAAACAGAATAACAAACTCCTACAAACCAGCAAAAGTGTCATAAACCCTCACAGAATGACCAGTGGGAGCATTTATCGCAAATTAAAAAATGTCTCTGGAGGCTTTCTGCCTTTGTCTGTTTCTCAAACCCAGCAGGGTAGGAGGAAAGTTAAGTCTGGTGCCTGCCATCCTCTTTGTTTTGGTGGTGGTGGTGTGCGCGCAAGATCCATCAAGTCACAGCTGACTTATGGCCATCCTGTAGGGTTTTCAAGGCAAGAGAATGTTCAGAGGTGGTTTGTCTTTGTGTCACCACCTTGCCATTTCTGGGAAGCTGTCTATCCAAATGCTAAACACTGCTGACCCTATTTTGGTGGTGCTTTTCATAAACTGCAGTGTACATTTTATAGACACTTCAGTTGTTGTGGATTTAAATACCTTCCTTGCATTCTGAAGAGATTTCACCTTCTTTACTCTCTCGTTCAGCTTCCTTTTGGGTAATCCATTCATTTTTTTAAAAACTAGACATTTCCTCTTTCTGAAATCAAATGTGGTTACATCAGACTTCTGGGCCCACTTTCCATTTATATAAATACCAGTGATGTGGTTTTTCCAGACAAACGTGAATGAGAAAAAAATTGCAGTGCTGTAAATAAAGCATGTTTGACTGGCTTATATTGAACAAATAAATAAAAATTAAAGTAGCCTGTGGCTTTGCATACCAGTAGCAACAGATAATTGAACTGAAACATTTGATTTAGAAGAGCAATCAGATGTGGTTTAAATGTTATATTCATACAGATTCCAAACTTATTGTGGAAATAGTGTTTTTGGAACGATACCTGTAGAAACGGTTGAAGGTTGCTCCTTCTTTCCCGGCAACCATCCACAGATCTTCAGAGGTGAGATCAAACTTCACCTTTCTGAAAATCAGGGTACATCCTAATATTGTATGGTTACATTTTTATGCTTGACAACTGACTACCAGATTGGTAGCAATAGAAAAGAAAGATGTTTGTTTGCATTTTTACATATCATTTATCTTCCAGATGTCACCCGAGATGGACTTTGCATTCTTTGAATCTCTGGCTCATTCCGCACATGCAGAATAATGCACTTTCAAACTGCTTTCAGTGCTCTTTGAAGCTGTGCGGAATAGCAAAATCCACTTGTAAACAGTTGTGAAAGTGGTTTGAAAACGCATTATTTTGCGTGTGCGGAAGGGGCCATAGTGTCAATGAAGGAGGAAACATTGTATTAAATATTAACTGTGTTTTGCTCTGGATATCATAAAAAGTGGGCCCAAATATGAATTACATTGGCTTCTTTGACATTCGATTTGTTTGATGGTGTTGAGGTCATATCGAATAATTTTTCCCCCCACCTGTTTTCTCTTCCAGGGGCTGTATGAGAAGATATGCAGGGCACATTTTTTACAGTTCCCAATAGATCTTCTGTTGATTTTCTTTTCTTTTTAAATTTATATTTACACCTTCGGTTGAACTTATTGTTTTTTTTGTATATTATGTATTTTTATTTCCATATTTGTAAAAATGTTTATTTTTTCATTTATGCGGAAAAAAGGCATAATTGTGGATTGATGTTTTATGTAATTTGTGGAATGTGTTTCTCTGTAAAAGCACAAATTTGGCAGCCAGTTTTTCAATTCAGCCATGATCTGGTCCTGTTTCGAGAGTAGATACAAACTCTCTGCAGTTTCAGCAGAAAAGATAAAGAGATAATAGTTGGGGGAAAGGCATGGAAGGGTCCTGGACCTGTCTTCTGGATTTAGCTCCTGTTAGCATCAGTATAAATTTTGCATCGAATTTAGCATCAGTGAATCGGGTAACTAATTGTGTGATGTGTGAGTTGGAGACCCGACCATGTGCTTGGGAAGACCCCCCTCCACAAGCTCTGGAAGGAGGGAACAGTGGCTTCAAAAGATAGCATTGCCACCCTCCCAATGGTGCCCGGAAATCTCTCAGAATTACTACTAATCTCCAGACAACAGAGATCTTTTCCCCTGGAGAAAATGGCAGCTATAGACGGTAGACTCTATGATGTCATACCTTGGTGAAGCCCCTCCCTCAACTTCAAATTGGCAACCCTAGTCAAAGAGCCTGGTGGAACATTCCCCCCACCTCAGTTTCTCTCTGGCTCATTCCGCACATGCAGAATAATGCACTTTCAAACTGCTTTCAATGCTCTTTGAAGCTGTGCGGAATAGCAAAATCCACTTGCAAACAGTTGTGAAAGTGGTTTGAAAATGCATTATTTTGCGTGTGCGGAAGGGGCCTCTGCCTGATGTTCGAAGAGGGGGGTCAGAGAGCTGAATCCCCCCCCCCCCGCTTTCCTTGCTGTACACCCATCAACAACAAAATATCTTGGTGGCCTTTTATGTTCCCAGAAAGGCACGGGGCTATAGTTCCCATGGGTGATGAGGTCATGAAGAACAAGGAAATGGGAAAGTGTATTTTTGCAACAGGTGGATGAAGCTGAGAGACAGTTGGCCAAAATAAATGGCATGGAAGACCCTTGATAAAGATCTCTAGCAGTTCCCCCCCCCTCCCCCATAAAGAGCTAATTAGCAGTCCCAGACAGCTGCTTTGAAGAGGGGAAAGGAGTTGCTTGGGGAAGAGATTTAACTCTTTCCTCTCATGCCTCCTGCACAATTCAAAGTATCCTCCAAGGCTGTAGTTTGCACTGTGTTCCCTCTATGGTCTCTGTGCACTTTGAGTATGCAGCGCTGGAATACTCTTCTCAGCAGAAAAGGTTTTCTCTCTCCAGCGGCCTGCTTTCCTTCCTCTCATATTGAGCCATTTTGCTTCGTCTTCTGAATTCATAAATTTGAATTTTGCGGGAATGTCCATGGATAATTTCCTCAACAAAAAGCAGTTCTGGATTCCTAGCTAACACAGTACTATGGTGCTAAGAAATCCCACCACTGCTTCTTAATTTGATGCCAGATGTAGCCGACAACAACATCAACTTTGGAAACACATTCATGAGGTTCTTTTGGAGCTGTGTTTGTTTCTTCTTCGTTTTGTCTTTTAACCATTTTGAGGCTCTTTTTCTTTTCAAAGGAAGAAAGAAAGAATCCCCCTTTCCAGCTGGAGGAGGTTATCAGTACTTTCTAACTTCCAATGACATCTGTTTCTGGTCCTTTATTTTTAAAATCTCGGTGTGCTAAAATAACTGGGATTGCTGTTCAAATCTTGGCCTACAACCATTGTGTGTACAGATTGTGTTTCCCCGGGTTGCCAATTTTTTTCTCTGCTCCTTGCTCCTGTACATTTCAGAACAGCCTGATGCGCAGGAAATAAGTCACTGGAATTTCTGCAAGGGAGAGGAAAGGTGGTAGGAGTCAACTACTACAAAACTCACGTCTATCACATTGCTGCAAAACACACAGGAACATGGCCTGGAAAAGCATTGACAACCCTATATACCAGCCAGCAAGTTAGTCTTAATTTGACTCAATAATATTTTCCCACATCTCTTTATGTTGATATTGGTATTTGGGGGAAAAAAATGTGTTGCCTGTACTTTTTTTCCCTGCCTTTTTGTAACTGTCTCTTAATTTATTAAAAAGTTTACTTTTACCTCAAAATTCCTTGCCTTTTTTTGCAGTAACAATGCCATCACTCCACACAGAACTTCATGGAGTTACATGCCATCCCCAATCCACACGGACTAAAGAAAAGAGCAAGTTGCTCAGCAAAGGTTAATTGCATATTGTAGCATTTATAAAACATGCAAATCCAGAAGAAAATATAGGCCCCTTCCGCACATGCAAAATAATGCGTTTTCAAACCATTTTCACAACTGTTTGCAAGTGGATTTTGCTATTCCGCACAGCTTCAAAGAGCACTGAAAGCAGTTTGAAAGTGCATTATTCTGCATGTGCGGAATGAGCCCCTGTTAAAAGAATGGGAGGACTTATTTCTATCCACATCAAAGCAAAGAGTTTCAATGGTTACGACAGATATGAGAGTCTTTCAGCTGCAGCCCTCACCAGATAGATTCTCTGTGCAGAACTGTGATTTTATGCTGAATAAAAGAGTCTGTACAAGATAGAAAAATCTTTGAAAATGGGGTTGTATGGCACTTTTGTTGCCTGTTCCCCTCACAGATTCAATTTTTATAGGGGACTTTTGGGAATACAGAGGTTGGAGTTCAGGGCTTGTGCTCCCAGGATAAATGAACCCATCTTATTTGTCAAGTTCAGACTCTGAACTTCCTATCTATAAAAAACACACAAAAGAAATACCTTTGAAATTGCATTTACAAATCAAGGTGTTTACCATTAAGGAAAGCCAATGAATTGGATCCTATGATTCCTCTTCTACTAGCACTTCTGTTTTCAAAAGGGCTTATTGAAAACCATTATGACCTCATTCAAATAAATGATTCACTGGCCGTGGTGATGTCAACCACATAGCTGAAGAATATACAAAAGAACTGTATGTAATGACTTCACTAGGGCAATTTCTGTCCTTTCTCAGAAGCCCCTTCCGCACACGCAAAATAATGCATTTTCAAACCACTCTCACAACTGTTTGCAAGTGGATTTTGCTATTCCGCACAGCTTCAAAGAGCACTGAAAGCAGTTTGAAAGTGCATTATTCTGCATGTGTGGAATGAGCCAAAGCAATGCAGACAAAGGTATCACACAACACCTTCATATACATTACCAGAGTGTAACTAGTACAGTTTTCTGGATCTGTTTCATGCTGCTGCAAAAGCAAACTCCTTTCGAAGCAGATCATCAGACCTGCAGACCTCCCAAATCTGTCAAGATTAAGTGGGGACTAGGAGAAGAACCATCCCAGTCTTCCAGCTCCTGCAAGTTAATATAAACAGTACCCAGCGGGAGATCCTGGGCATTCGCAAGCACTGCATGCCAGTTCTGGTTATCTTCTTCTTTTTGTTATCATCCGTGGGCTCTCCAGTTGGTTCTATTTAGCTATTCTGTCTAACGCCTGCTGAAAGACCCAGTTAACAGTTGAGTCTCTGGCACTAGTTGAAAATAAGTTAGAACGTACAATCAACTTTGTCAGGAGATAAATCAACTTAGCCGCAGTTGATTTTTCAGTTAGGGCAAACGTTAACCCATGGGGCACATATGGCTGTTTTTTTGAGGCCGTTTGGGTTATGTGGCAGCCTTTCATAAATGGTGACAATTCTTACATTTCACACTTTTCAGTATTTCAAAAAAGGCAGCCACATGGTTAATAACTTGTATAAAACCCTGTAAACATTAGGGAGTCAACTGGTTCTGGTGGGTTTTCCGGGCTGTGTGGCTGAGGTCTGGTGGATCTTGTTCCTAACGTTTCACCTGCATCTCTGGCTGGCATTTTCAGAGGTGTATCACAGAGAGAAGTCTGTATAACTTCCCTCTGGCCCCTTCCGCACACCCCAAATAATGCGTTTTCAAACCACTTTCACAACTGTTTGCAAGTGGATTTTGCTATTCCGCACAGCTTCAAAGAGCACTGAAAGCAGTTTGAAAGTGCATTATTCTGCATGTGCAGAATGAGCCTCTGTGATTCACCTCTGAAGATGCCAGCCACAGATGCAGGTTAAACGTTAGGAACCAGATCCACCAGATCACGGCCACACAGCCTGGAAAACCCACCACAACCAGTTGAATCCAGCCATGAAAACCTTCAACAATACATGATTAGGGAGTCATATAATTAGGAGAATTTCCATTATGTAACATTTCTTCCATGACTTGTGTAGTAATTTCCACATCTTTGCCACCAGGCTTCATTGAGGGAATCATCTGATTTAACAGAAGACCTCTGAGGAGTTGGTTCACCCTGCGGCATCCTTCTTGGTTGGAGGCCATGCCGCCGTTTTCACTCTGCTGTGTGCTTCAAGCTCAAACATCAGCCCGCCTTTTCTTGTGCTTTCTGCTATATTGCACACATTCAGAGCCGAAGGTAGGGGAACTCCACATAAGAATTTCATAAAGAACTGCCTTATTCCGAATCAGTCTTCAGTCCACTGAAGAAATCATCATAATATTTTTGTCACTGAGGCCCAAGGCAGCTTACAAAATATGAAAAACAATTTGACCAAACAACAAAGATCTCTAATAAGCAAAATAATGCTGGGGGATGAAGACTGCAGAACCGAAAATAAAGCAAGCAAAAAACTCTCCGGCTGGACATACCCTAATGCGGAAAGAGTTGCAAAGGCAAAATACGTATTGCAGTAAAAAAGAATGATGCATACAACAAACACTGCAATAGACTACAATACTATCTATTATAGTTTTTAATGTCCTCCCCAACATTTCTGTTTTGCACAGTCTGTAAAATAATAGAAACCAGAGGCTTTCCTTCCCATTAGCCTCAAGCAGGCTGTTGTTGGAACAGCGTAGGAGCCACCATAGAGAATATGTGTGAACAGGCAGTTGACAATTTGCCGTTTCCAGGGTGTCACCTTCGCAAAGCTTTGTTCTTGGAGGTCACCAGAAGACACACCAGAAGGCTGCTAAATAGGTTTGAAGTAGAGTAGACACTTGTCTTGTGTTGGCAGTTCCAATCTGGCAATCCTCCAGTTTAGGGCTGCCCTGGTCCTGATATACCTACTGTGCGCCTCTCACAGGAAGGTGTGCCATATGCTCTCATCATTTCATGCACGTGTCTACTTGGGTTTATAGAAATGCTGTATGGCAGCATTCTTGGAATTCAACCAGAGCTGGTTGCAACACCTATCTTTAATGCAGCTTCACTCCACTTACTTCCTATGAACCTTCTGCTATGGTAGATATCAATGACACGTCAGTGTGCAGCCTATCCAATGAGGTTACAACTTTTTATTCATCACATTGTTCTGAGCAGTTTCACCATGGCAGGCACCCACTAGCTGATCACATTTTGGTTCTTCTCATACATTTCTTGGGACCTTTCCGCACATGCAGAATAACGCACTTTCAACCCACTTTCACAATTGTTTGCAAGTGGGTTTTGCTATTTCGCACAGTAAAATACAGCTGCAAAGTGCACTGAAAGTGGATCAAAAGTGCATTATTCTGCATGTGTGGAAGAGGGCTTGGTAAAACATCCAAAAGGAATGGTAACTCAGTGGTTGAGCTACTGGTTTGCATGCTGAATATCCTGGGTTTAATATGGGGCATCAATAAAACCTTCATGTAGCACATGATGTGAAAGACACTGTCGGAGACCATGAAGATCCATTGTCCACTCTCAGTCAAGACAGACAAGACTGACTTTGGCTCCTTCCACACATGCAGAATAATGCACTTTCAAACTGCTTTCAATGCTCTTTGAAGCTGTGTGGAATAGCAAAATCCACTTGCAAACAGTTGTGAAAGTGGTTTGAAAACGCATTATTCTGCGTGTGCGGAAGGGGCCTTTGATTGCTTGACTGGTAGAAGCCAGCTTCACATGTTCATGAGGATATTTGGTTGGAGAATATACATCCAAAGTTTTTGTACAGCACATTTCCACCCGCCCCTCTTGGAAAGAAAGAACAACTGTAATTTCATCTCTTGGTTCCTTCAGTATTTCTAAAAGGTGCATGGTTCACTGAGGTGTATTTATTCAAATTTAACCACCTCTTCCACGTTTATATCCTGCTTTTCTGCTGCGAGGCACCCAAACAGCTTTACAGCCCCCAATATCAGCATGTAAGCATAAATTTCATATTTCTCAGATCAATGCCGACTGCAAGAACATCCTAGGGTAATCCTAGTTAAATCGTCACAAAAAGAGCAATTTAAAAATGCAAATGCACGTTGATTTGAACAACAACAAAAAGACATTCTGATTAGTCAACATATTAATTCAGTTTCCAGGGACACAGTAAGAAAGAGATTACCCTGGTCGGAGAGTGATCAACTCATTGATGCCCCAATAATAGACGAAGGAGCTTTTTGGGCCGCACGTGGTCAAGTCAGCTCTGCAATATTGCGATGGCAAAAATTGGTCAGAAATGTCATCTGAATATCAAGGGTTGCTCCAATTTGGGATTAAACATTCCAGCTCCCTCTGTGCGGGCACAAAGGAGGAAATTCCTCCTCCTAGCACATGGCCACCATAAGTTCTGCCAAATCCCTTGCTTGAGCTGTACATTCATTCATTCAAAGGCACGCATGTGGGCAGGGGTGGGGGGAGGGGCGGGCGCAAAGGAATTAAACCTCCGGCAGATGGGGCACGAAATGGGCAGCTGCAGCGCACATTACAATCTGCATGGAAAGGTTTCTGCCGAATCATTTCCAGTCAGTGGGGCTGGAGCAGTCCTACTGTTTACCTTAACAAGCAGCGAAAGGTACATTTACCTGCATTGTTTTTTTTCCACTGCCCCAAACGTCCTTTTCAAATGTCCTCAGACAATTGGGAAGAGAAGGGGATGGCTATCGCCAGAAGGGAGCATAGCTTTGCCTTCTTGTTGACACTGGAATGATACTAGCAATTTGGGCCAGGGGAGAGAGGATTTGGATCACAGTCCCTTGGGGGGGACATTGCAGAAATGTGCCGCAAAGCCCTATATAAAGTACATGAAAAAAGGTGTAGATCAGAGTGTTAGGTGGCAGTAAACAGCCCGACTGTCTCTGGACATAGGGGCATGCAGGTGAGTGGTAAGGTCATGGGTGGATGAAATGCACCCACACATTCACAGCAGTAGTGAGTGTGCAATGGGTAATCATTGTGGAAGCAGCCACTACCAACACACCAAGGGGTTATATGAACGCCCTTTGGGAAATGGTCACCGGTGTTCCCCCAGCCTGCAAGGACAGCGCAAGAGAGAGATCTTGCCGTGTTCTGTCACAAGGCTGTCGGAGTTTGGCTACATTTCACTTTGGCCTCTGCTAAATGTATTTTCCTCCTGCATCCATTAAAAATGACAGAAATCCTGCTCTTGGCATTTTAATTTTTGGACAGTTTAGAGGAGGGTAGGATGGAAGCAATATGGTTTCTGCCAGCGACAAGATTGAAGCGGCGCTGTTCATTTCCCCTGATCTTCCAGACTCCAACTTGGGAGTGGCCTGAAGCAGGCGCTGGTAATGTTGCAGGCTGCTTGGGTCCCTTCTGGGAGAAAAGCAATGAATAATAAATAAATGAAGCAAGCATGAAACCCAGGCAAGTAATTTTAGTCTATGGCATTTCTATTCCTGATGTCTTTTGCTGCTGTCAAACTCCAGCTTGAGAGACAAGCTTTGGCTAAGTTTAGACCCATCACCTTTATTAATTGTTTTCTTATTATTCACTTCATTTGCACTGTAATTTTCTTCCCAGTGGTGATCTACAGTGGCTTATGTACTTCTCCATCTTATGCTCACAAGAACCCTGTGAGGTAGAAATCATAGAATCATAGAGTTGGAAGAGACCCCAAGGGCCATCAAGTCCAACCCCCTGCAATGCAGGAACACATAATCAAAGCACTCCTGACAGATCACCATCCAGTCTCTCTTTAAAAACCTCCAAAGAAAGGGACTCTACCACACTCCAAGGTAGTGCATTTTATCGTCAAACAGCCCTTGCTGTCAGGAAGTTTTTCCTGATGTTTAGGTGGAATCTCTTCTCCTCCACCTTGAACCCATTACTCCTGGTCCTAGTCTCTGGAGCAGCAGAAAACAAGCTTGCTCCCTAAGCAACATGACATCCCTTCAAATATCTAAACATGGCTATCATGTCACCTCTTAACCTTCTCTTCCCCAAACATACCCAGCTCCCTAAGTCTCTCCTCATAGGGCATGGATTCCAGACCTTTTACCATTTTGGTTGCCCTCCTCTGGACCCGTTCCAGCTTGTCAGTATCCTTCTTGAATTGTGATGCCCAGAACTGTACACAATACACAAGGAGCTTCCATGTCAACCCCAGGTCTCCCAGACTATGCCACACTGACTCTACTAATCTGCCCCCTAGCCATGTGTTTGATGCGTTTCCCTTTCATGTTCCTTTGACCGGGCTCTTCAATAAATAAAAGGGCTGCGTTTAGTGGCTGCAAATGTCACAATCTCTCAGTGCTGTGTTCTGTGTTCCTTGTGGCGCACCCCTGGGAATTGGTGCCAGCCTTGCCTTGGGCTGGTGGAGAATTCCCAAGCTCAGCAACAGCCCAGTGGGAGCATTTGTGCAGCTAGGTGTTGACATGGTTTCCCTGCACTCTTTAGAGCGTTTCATTAGCACATCAGAGACATCTTTGTACTCCCTAATGAGACAGGCAGGTGGAAAGAGGAACAACCTCCATTACAAAGAGGGAGGGGGAGATGACTTGGCCGTTCTTTTTGCGGCACCTCTGCCCTGCTCTGTTTTCTGCAACCTTTCCAGGTGCTTTGGACTAAAAGAAAGCCATGCTGGCCCCGTCTTAAAAGCAACCGGAACTCCTGTGACATTTGATTAATAATGGTGCAGCAGGGACAGATGATCAGGACAGCTTTGCCAAGTGGGCTGAGAGAAAAGCTGCAGTTGATGAAACCCACTCTTCTCCCCCACCGAGCGTTTCCAGCTTCCGGGAGATAGCTGGAGATCTTCCACCATGACAACTGGTCTCCTGGCCACATAGATCAGTTCACTGGGAGAAAATGGCCGCTTTGAAAGGTGGACTCAATGGCATTATATCCAGGTGGTGGGATTCCAATAATTTAACAACTGGTTGTTTCCAAGCACCATTTTAACAACCCATTCTGCTGAAGTGGTGCAAACCGGCTGAATCCCACCACTGATTATATCCCATTGAAGTCCTTCCCCACCCCAAACCACACCCTCTTCAGGCTTCTCCCTCCAAAATCTCCAGCTGTTTCCCAACCCAACCCAGAGCTAGCTTCCATAACACCATCATTCATGATGCTCTTTTCACAGGGACACTATTATGAGGATCAATACCTGGATCTCCAAGATCTTTGTCCAACATTCTATTCACTATACCCCACTGGCTTTTATCCGTGAATGTGTGTTTGTGCATGCATGCAGAGATAGGATTTTTCATCCTCTCAAAAGTTCACTGCCTCTCCTGACTACTTTTGGACAGCAATTGCTTTTGCCTTCCGGCTTGGCCTGGGGCAACAGCCTTCTATAGCCCCTGGCCTCTCCACTTCTAGGCCCCTCCACACCATGTGGACCCTGATGACCTTCTCCTCCTTGGTCTTGCCCTCTCTCCAGGGTTGTGCTTACTTCTGCCACTACAGATTCCTAAGAGGATGTCCTCATCTCTCCTACTCTTCCCAGTGTGATGTGTGGCCAGTTCGCACTACTGGGTCACACAGTCAGCAGGGTCTAAAAGGGCTTGGTAGGTGCCTGAGTTTCACATGAACTGGCACACTGGCCTACGTGGTTTAGGTGATCCTTGCTCTTCATGAAAAGAGGGCGAAGACCTGAACTATGCACATATACAACTTCCAGTGTCTTGGGAGCAGCTGCACATCTCCTTAAGTTCTGGAGGAGG
Organism: Sphaerodactylus townsendi; assembly: GCF_021028975.2. Classification (NCBI taxonomy): domain Eukaryota; kingdom Metazoa; phylum Chordata; class Lepidosauria; order Squamata; family Sphaerodactylidae; genus Sphaerodactylus; species Sphaerodactylus townsendi. The sequence continues at coordinate 29,019,907 of NC_059438.1, forward strand.
TGCCCCTGAGCACTAGAGCATGCACCAGTGCTTCTCTTGACATCTGCCAAGCTTTATGGAAAGGGGGCAGAACCACTGTAAAGCAAGGCTTGTTATTGGCTGTTGTTATTCCAAAGAAAGGTTTTCCACAGCTGCCTTAACAAGAGGGCAGATAAGTACCTGGCCTTTTCTGATTCTCTGAGTGGTCCATTCACTGAGTGGTTCATGCACTGAGTGGTGGGATTCAAATACTTTAACAATCAGTTCTGGTGGTGGGCTACATAGATCAGTTCACCGGGAGAAAATAGCCGCTTTGGAAGGTGGACTCAATGGCATTATATCCAGTGGTGGGATTCCAATAATTTAACAACTGGTTGTTTACAAGCACCATTTAAACAACCGGTTCTGCCGAAGTGGTGCGAACCTGCTGAATCCCACCACTGGAGTGGTTCCATTCTCCTTTCATGCTTTCCTTCTTCCAGAGAGGTTGCAAGGAAGGAGGTATTCTATTTGACTCCGCCTCCCAGGGCAGCCATTCATGGTTTGGTTGTGCCTCTTGGGGCCGACATTTTGTGGCTACCCTCGCCACTGCCTCTCAAAACTCCAAGGGCACTGCAGGGCCCCCGAACCAAGTGGGACAAACGTATTCCACACGTCAGTCACAACTACAAAGGACGCAAGGGCAGGAGGGCAGGAGAGAGCTAGCATTTACTCTGCGCAAGGCGATGTAGCGGGTTAAGTGCTAAGAAAATACAGCATTCAAGCAAGAGAAGTGTTGTCTGGAGAGAGAGGGGGGGAAAACACCCTGCTCCCCCCACGATAAAATAAGTCGCAACTTCACAGTAAGTGGGAGCTAAGCAAAGCCCTGAAACTGACCTTATTTGTCTTCCCTTTCTATTAATAGAGGCAGCTGCCAGTGCTGCGCTGCGCGCTCTGCGCTGATGTTCATGCAAGTAGAACATTCACATGCAATCATCAAGCAGCTACCCAAAAAAAATGAGCAGGATTTGCCTGAGGAAATGGGTCCTGTGCGCACAATGTCATCCTGTCTTGCTGCCTTTTCTGCAGAAGGCAAAAAGCTTGTCCAGAGCGAACGTACCGAGAGAAAGCTTCCATCATCTGCCCAAAGCCTCCTCTTCTTTTTGGGGGTGGGTGGGCAGTTTTCAGATTCAAATTCCAAACTTTAAATGCATCTAAAGGAGGCTCTAGTAAAACACAGCGTTACTAAAATAAGCTAAACAAGAGTCCAGATTTAACGGTTCCGTTCTCGTTTAAGAGTTCTCACTGCTTGCTGCAGAAACTTGGCAACTGAGTCTATGGCCCCTTCCGCACACGCAAAATAATGCATTTTCAAACCACTTTCACAACTGTTTGCAAGTGGATTTTGCCATTCCACACAGCTTCAACGAGCACTGAAAGCAGTTTGAAAGTGCATTATTCTGCATGTGCAGAATGAGCCTTTGATTGGTTGTTGTGGGTTTTCTGGGCTGCATGGTCATGGTCTTGTAGATCTCACAGTACGTCACAGACTTCTTTCTGTGATCCACCTCTGAAGATGCCGGCCACAGATGCAGGCAAAACCTACCAGACCACGGCCACACAGCCCGGAAAGCCCACAACAACCAGTTGAATTTGGCTGTGAAAGCCTTCGACAATACGTTGAATCTATGATGTCCATCTCCTGGGCAGTCATAAAGAGAGCCACCGTGTGCCATTCCTTACTACCAAACAACAGATTAAGGCATTTGGACCAAATGATCTGGTAAAAGGGGCAGTGCAGGAGAACATATGCAACCGATTTTATACGGCACTGGCCACAGGGGCATAATCTAGCTGAAAGTGACCTTTTCTGAAATCTGCCGTATAATATTGCCAAGGGCAACATGTTGAATCTTGCTAGTGTGTACACCCTAAATTGTTCTGTCAAGTGGTAGAAACAGGTCCCCAACGGGTGACCACATCATGAGATCCCCAAACTAATAAGAACGCTGTTCCTAGCTTAACAGCTAAGGTTTTGAAATTCATTGCCTAATAATCTACATTTAAGTATGTCAAATGCAGATTTCTCCAGTAGTTTCTGGGGCATTCTGCAAAAGATGGCGGGGGGGTGGGTGGGTTAAGGCATTTGCCCGTCTGCAAAGAAGCACTCGTTTTCCTTGCCTTTCTGAAATTGTTTTTTATTCATCTAGATCAGACCTGGGCATTATACGGCCTGCGGGCCACATCCGGCCCGCCGGATGACCCTGACTGGTCCCCCTGCCATTCTGGGGAGCGAGGCGCCTTTGAAAGCCCCGCAGAAGCTGGTTGCCTTGGCTGCCGGCTTCTGTGGGGCTTTCAAAAGCGCCTCGCTCCCCTGCCTTTTGGCCCGGCCCTCCACAATATTTTCTGTTTCTTATGCGGCCCCATGGAAAAAATAATTGCCCACCCCTGATCTAGATATTTGTAACCTACTTTTCTCCCCAGTGTAAAAGTAACTTACAACATTTCTCTCCTTTCCTTTCCTTTATCCTCACAGTAACCCTGTGAGGTGGGTTCAACTGAGAATGAAGGCCCCAAAGTCACCAAGCAAGGAATCTGAACCTGGGTCACCCAACCTCTCTGCACACCTTAATGCTTTTGTGCAGCCTCTTTACCATCACTATCTCCTGGGTAATCCTTGTCTCCATATTGAAGGTGACTGGACCTGTCAATCACTCTTGCTACAGAGGGAGGTGGAGCAGAATTTATCTGCCCTCAGAGGTGGAAGTGTCTTTGTAATCCTGCATGAGTCACTGTTCTGAACTTTACTTCTTCCATTCAAGGGTCATACATGGAAAAAAAAACCTCTAGCAGAAAGACAAAGGGTGATCAACACCTGTGAAGGTCAGTCATTCTTACTCTCACATGCAAGGGTGAAGTATGAGGGTGTTTTTTTTTGCAATGTGGGTTTCAGTTGTGGACACTTGAGAAACACTAACCTGGATTGTACACATCTGGACAGATGTATTGCTATAAAAAACCCTAAGGGGAAACAAAATGCAGACTGAAGTCAGTCAAGAAATACTCTCTGCTTGATTTGTTTCCAGGGAAAAAAGCAGAGAAGCAGATTGACAATGTGACTTCATTCAATTACTTTTGGGACAGGAGAAAATAATCTGCCTGTTCCATTACAGTTCGCCTGCCTGTATGCCAAAAAACTAGCATGGGCAGGCTGAAGTTCTTACGGGCTGCAATCTTCTTCATGGAGAAAACCATCCTTAGCGTAGCAAGCAATAAAAGGAAACAGATGTTCCCTCCTTTACACACTAATCTGCCTGGATGCTCCAGAAAACGGAGTTCTTTTTCTCCCCCAACCCCCGCTCTACATCTCAAGTGAGTGTAATGGAGGGAAATCTTTTTAGAATAATTTGAAACCCACATACACAGAGGATATGAGGGACATCTCCCCTGCTTCCCCTGAAATCTCAACAGCTTCATTGGGATGTCTTGCTGAAACCAACTTCTTGGTTTTTTTTCCTCCCCCAGGATTTTTAAAATACGTCCTTCTAAGCTTGGCCTGTACTCTTTCCCAAGCAAACAGAAAGCATGGGGAATGCTTTGCAATGACCTACAGGGTTACCAACCTCCAGGTGAGGGCTGGAGATCCCCTGCTATTACACCTGATCTTCAAGTAACATAGCTCCATTCCTCTAGAGCACAGGTGTCAAACTCGCAGCGCTCCAGATGTTATGGACTACAGTTCCCATCATCCCCTGCCAGCATGGCCAATTGCTCATGCTGGCAAGGGATGATGGGAACTGTAATCCATAAGATATGGAGGGTCGCGAGTTTGACACCTGTGCTCTAGAGAAAATAACTCCTTTGGAAGGTTAACTCCAGGCCATTGTATCCTAGAGTTCCTGACTTCACCCCCCTAAAAAAACTCCAGGCATTTTCCAACGTAGAGCTGGTAATCTTATGGGCAAAGACTTTATGGATTTCACATTAAAGCATATCTTCCATTGCTTCACAACTGGGAATTTTTGTTTCCAATCTTTGTCTGCTCCCACGTCAAGGACAATCTCTACCAGTCATTTCATGCAGATATTAAACAGTAGGGGAGACAAAATGGGAGTCCGTGCAGGAGTCCATAGCACAAAGGGCAGAGGGCTCAAATCTCCAGTCTCAGATTTAAGGTGATTTCCTCACTGGCGATTAATCCTGGGATAGTCACCCGAAATATCGAAGTTCCCTCGAGATCTCCTCACAGCCGAACCATGGAACACAGATCAGTCCCGTTTCTGGCTCTCCCCCCCCCCCCATCACGGGATTTTCCTGGACCTGCTTGTATATGCACCTTTCTGAAAAAACACTCCAATGGGAGCTAGTAGGAGATGGGGGCTACACATTTGAGAGTCCGTAACTTTGGCCCCCATGAACCAAACTTCACCAAACCTGGGTGGTATCATCAGGAGGGTCTCCTAAAGATACTCTGAAATTTTGGTGTTGCTAGCTTAACAATTGCACCCTTGAGAGCAGGTACCCCCCACCCCACCCAAGGGACAGGGCTAGATGTCTTCACTAGAAACATGCTGCAGTGAGGATGTTGGAACCTGGATGAAAAGGTACCAATTCTTTTGCACCTTGGTTGTATCTAGATTAAATTTTCAGTGGGAATTTGGCCTAAGACGATGCAACGTAAGGCAAGTGGGAAGCAGAGACGGTTTGCCATTGTCTCCCCCTGCTCAGTCTTCCTTCCAGGTACCAATCCTGTTGAGCTTCTGAGCTCTGATGAGATCAGTCTGTTCCATCCCATTCCAAATCCCCATCCCACCTCTTACAGATGGCAAATTTGTCACATTGCCTCATTTCATCCTTCGCTAGAGCTGATGTTTATTCTTCTGTGTTGTTGTTTGTTGGAAGCCTTCTCCCTCTGCTTCTAGAAGAAAAAAGATGAGTTTGAATTTATATCCTGCTTTTCTCAACTGTAAGAAGTCTCAAAGCGGCTTACAAGCTACTTCCCTTCCCATCTCCACAACTGACACCTTGTGAGGTAGGTGGGGCTGAGAGAGTTCTGAGAGAACGGCGATTGGCCAAGGTCACTCAGCAGGCTTCATGTAGAGGGGTGGGGAAACAAACCCAGTATACCAGATAGATTCCATTGCACTTGTGGAGGAATGCAGAATCAAACCCGGTTCTCCAGATTAGAGTCCTCCACCACCCTTAACTACTACACCACTAGGTGAACCGATTTCTCTTTTGATTCGATCTTGTTTTTCATAACAATCCACACGATCCCCACTTGGTATTTCACCAAGCCAATAAATGTAGACGTCTATGCATCTGAGGATGTGAGCTCTTCTGTAACTCATGTTGCTGACATAAATTTTATTTGTCTATCCAGCTCCTGGATATGTTTGCAATCTTCTCAACAGCTAGTGCTGGATCCACCAAGCAGTGATTCTGGCCTATAATTTTGGATTGCATTCCATCAAAAATACACAACTGAGTGCTGGTGGTGGGGAGAAATTCATACCTCCTGCTCACTTTGCCCCCGGAGGTCTGCTGTTTTTTAGGAGCATTGTTTCTTGGGGCATGACAGGCTGCTACAGGAAAAGAAGGGAGGACGTTGCACTCAATTCAAAGGAGGACATTGCACTCAATTCAAAGGAGGATGTTGCACTCAATTCAAAGGGAATCCCTTTCAAAATTTGCTGCTATCGTTTCAAGGTTTTAGAGAGATCTGGTGTGACTTCTTCCTCCAGTAGGACCCTCAGTTCTTGCAAAGGTTTTCTTCCTTGCTTTTTCTTTTTTAAAATTTTTTATTGTATCATTTGAATTTTACATTTTATATAAGTATCCTTCATCATACATTGTCAAGCAATACATTTCCCCCCTTTTCCCCTCCCCCGTTACATCTTCTTCATAATTTTATCACACAAACAGCAGTAAGTTCATTCTCTGTAGCCTCTTCTCCCATATTTCTTCGTTGAGCTACTTTCATCCAATCCACATATGTTGTCCATATCTTCAAAATTTCATTCTGTTTATCTTGCCACAATTTATTTTTTGTTATTATATTGAAAATATCTAGTGTCACTTGTTCCCAGATTATATTCCAACCATTTCTGAATTTCTCCCTTGCTTTTTCCATCTTTCTTGAAAAACCCTTGGGATGTCTGGTAGCATGTGACCCTTGAGCTTCCTTTTTTAGCACTGTTTTCTAGCAACCTTTTGTGCTCTTAGACACAATGAATGCTTAGTTTTGGTTGTTTTGCTTCTTTTACAGTCCATCTTTCCTGCTGTTTTTACATTATTATTGGTGCTTACGTTTACATTATTCTGAGAATTACATTTACCTCCATGCCCAGACTAAGCCCTGACCTGGATAACACAGGCTGGCCTGATCTTGTCAGATCTTGGGAACTAAGCAGGGTTGGTCCTAGTTAGAATTCCAAGGAATACCAGGGCCCAATGATGCAGGGTCAGGCAATGGCAAACCACTGCTGAGTTTTCTTGCCTTGAAAACCCTACGGGGTTTCCATAAGTCATCTGTGAAAATCTAAATTGGATAAGATCTATATATATTGAACCCAGAGGCAAAGCTGGGCCAAGCCACCCCCCATGGCCCCCCACAACGCTCCCCTTCCCCACAGTTCCCCCTCCCCCTTCCCCCTTCCCACACTTACCTTAGTTCCTTTCCTTTTCCTAGAACTTTTTCAGGCTGAAAAAAAGGCCTATTCACAGTTCAGGCTTAAAAATGGCCTGATGGGAACTATACTTCCCAGGAGACCTTGTGAGCCCCAAGGTCTCCTGGGAACTGTAGTTCCTCAGGCCGTTTTTAGCCTGTACTGTGAACAGGCCTTTTTTTCAGCCTGAAAAAGTTCTAGGAAAAGGAAAGGAACTAAGGTAAGTGTGGGAAGGGGGAAGGGGGGTTGCTGCAAGGGGCCGCTGTGGGGGGGAGGGGGCAGGAGAAGGGGGAGGGGCCTGGGGTGATTTTCCACCCCCAGGTGTGCACCCAGTGCACAGCACACCCTCTTTCCCCTTGTAGCTCTGCCACTGATCGAACCACATCTTGACTGGCCTTCTCCATTTTCAGATAAAGAGACAGTTCACTACCTTTCATCTGATAACCCCCCCCCCCAAATAACGAACCCAAAAAAATATGGAATGTGGCCAGGGTTTTAATGGAAGCTTTGAAAATTTTCAGGATAAAGTCAAAGAACAGCCCAGAGCTTGTTATAGACCCATAATTTTAAAACAGGAGAGCAAATTTTTACATCTGTAACCATTTTATATTTTAATTGACATTTGAAGTAATTGTTTTTATCTCAAATACTTATTTTTTTTACGTCAACTTATAGATTGTTGTAGTTCATTGTCCTTTTATGCCATTAAAGGTTTTGGAAATTGGAAGTCATCTGTGATTTGATGGCAAAGAGAGAGAGAGAAAGAGAAAGACAGACAGACAGAGAGACTAGCATCTATTGTAATTCTTAGAAATATTAGCATTTGCTGGACACAACTGTACTGGCCCCATTCTGTTTACTGGATCAACCACTAGGGATGTATGTGGGTTTATTATCTTGGAGACGGATTCAGCTATGACCAAGAGAACCAGCCAAAGGGGGATGTCAGCATGTTGGCTTTGATACTGGACATGAGTGTTTCCTAGAAATTAATCCTCCCTTAAAACAACAGATGGCCGATGTTTTTCAGTGGACCAGCATGCACCGGAGGGGGTTGTGCGCCTTCTATAATTATGAATGACTGAGTCTGCCTCAATCTTAATGTTGGATTAATGGCAACTAATCCAGTGCCAGAAACACTCAGGCTTGGCACCTCACGTCAATCTCACACAACATGATAATCTTCTATCAAATTTTCTGAACCATCGCAAAAATATGCGTGTGCGTTTCTTTCCCATCAGGGACCTCTGAACAGGATGAGAAAGAGAGAAAGATGATGATGATGATGATGATGATGATGATGATATGATGGTGATGTGCTCATTAAGCACCACAACGTTTGCACGTGGCATTATGTGCACAGGTGTTGAGTGAAGCTACTGCTGAGTCATTCTCCAAAACTGGGAGATCCGTGTCACTAACAGACCACTGCCAAGTTGCCCAAATTTGTCCGCTTGAAGTCTGATTATGCACAGGATTCTGACGGGTATTTTGCACATGGTAATATACAATGTGCCAAGACCTGGATAGCCTAGGCTAGCCTGACTTCATTAGATCTCTTAAAAATAATATTTTTATTAATTTTCTCAATGTGGTTGACAAATAGAAAAAAGAAATACAAACCAAAAAAGGGAGAAAGTCAAAGACAAAACGAGAAAAGATAATACTTCTACCCAAAAACGATATGAATATTGGCTCTAACACATTGGATCTTGAAATTACAAAACTAATATCAGAGGGAACATTACACAGTCTTAACATTCACTACCTTCAGTCCACTAACTGTACCGCATAATTAGTAAACAATTTCTTGCATCTTGATCATTAACAAATTAATATCCTTTCTGTTATTATTTGTACGTAGTCGATTCACTCAGTAGATCTCGGAAGTTAAGCAAATTTAGCTTTGGTTAATAATTGGATGGGAGACCGTCCAAGAATACCAGGGTCACTACTATGCCGAGGAAGGCAATGACAAACCATTTCTGAGCATCACTTGCCTTGAAAACTCTACGGGGTCAGTTGTGACCTAATGGCAACCCCTCCAGACCCCCCACCCCCACCCAGTACATAGGCCAAAGTATTTCATGTTATTTTTCTTTTTTAGTGATTGCAACTCCTTATGCAACTATTTGCCTCTCTCTCTCTCTCTCTCTCTCTCTCTCTCTCGTTAATGTAGTTATCATATCCATTATAAACAGGAACATTAATATTTGGATATAATGATAGGAAGTTTGGGATCATCCACGTGTTCTGTGGCATCTCACTGATGCTATTTCAGTTCCATGAAGCATGAGAGGGACACAAGAGGGGAAGAGCATAGAAAGTGACTGACTCATCAGACATGTGCCTGACAGGGACATCATCCAATCTGAAGTATTTGCCAATGTTCCCACTGTTTGCTTTCTGCACAAATCATTCCACCCCCTCAGGATTTAGACGGACTAATTTAAGTATATATGAGCTATTATTTGAGGCTGTTCTGACCAATAGGAAGGGGGCTCTGGGACAAAGCTCGACGTGTACCAGGTGGTGGTCAGGAAACCTGGAGAAATGGAGGGCCAGCATCCAAGCTTTGCTCTCTCTCTCATTGACTGACAAGTTCTGGCTGAGGTAAATGTACTGGTCAGTTGGCATCACTGCACAGGAAGGTAAGGTCTTAGTAGTGTTGCCAAACTCCTGGTGGTGGTTGGAGATCTCCCACGATTACAATTGACTTCCAGGCGACAGAGATCACTTCACCTGGAGAAAATGGCTGCTTTGGAAGATGGGCTGTAGGACATCATACCCCATTAAAGTTCAAATCCTGCCTTCCTCAAGCCCCACCCACAAAATCTCAAGTATTTCCCATCCTGAAGCTGGCAACCTCAGGTTTGAGGAAGAGCTTTGCCCCCTTCTCAGCATGGACCCTGTCCCCCTGTTTGCAGACTGAGGGAGGAAGAATGGCAGTAGCTTCACATCCCCAACAAGAAAAAAACACACATACTACATTGTTGCCGCGGACCAAGCCACAACAGTAAAGAGCCAGCAAAGATAAAATTATTTAAAGAAATAATGTTATTGAAACCGACAAGGGTTCTTTCAGCACCGGGAAGGAACCAACGAACAAAGCAAAAACCTGACTCTTTATAGGGTTTTCCTAAAGGAACATCAAAGAAAAAAGAGTTACACATGACAAAAAAAGATATATGTCACTCAGACCCATCAAACCCATCAAGGCTTTCCTAAGAGACTTGTTGGCACCTTGAATACTTCACACTTCTCATATCCTGAGCCATTCTTATCTCCAAGACCCAAGATGTTTCTATTTTATGGGTGTTTGGAATAACAAAGGACAGTGTTCTGGTTCCCATCCTTCCTGGCCATCTGGTAGTTATGGCTTTCTAAGTATCTACATAGATATTACAATTGCAGTCTGTGTTTTTGAGGACCATACATAATGTATCTTGTTGTTGCTCAATCTTAAATATTTGGGTTTGCATTGAACCTTTGTCCTCTTAATTACCAAGGACTCATAGTGTTACCTGTTATGTTTCTTTCCTGCATTTGTGGTGGTGGGAGTGAATTGTGATTGTTACTTGCAAAGGTTTGTCTGACACTTAGGCCCTTTCCACACATGTGGAGGTTCAGGGACGTGCGCGCAGCCCTGACTTCTCCTGAAGCCGGAGAGGCGGCTCCGCGTGGAGCCGCCTCTCAGTGGCCCCCCTCCACTCACCTCCAGAGGTCGCAGGGCAGTGTGGGCGGGGCTTTGCAGCCCTCCAGAGGGACGCTGCACAAGACAGTGAGTGGAGCCAACAGGGAAAACAGCGGCTTCCCGGTGGTGTGGTTCGCACCACGCCGGGGGGAACACGCTGTTTTTTGAAAACCTCGCTCATTGTGTGAGGTTTTCAAGGGCGGCTTCATGCCGCCCGGGGAAAGCCAGGACGGCTCTGCTGCACAGCAGCAATGCGTCCTGTGCAAACAGTATCCTGGGACGCTATATTTGGCCCGTGCAGAAAGGGCCCATGAATTCCTTTAACTTGACTTATCCTGTTTCCTTATCTTTCCGACTGGCCATCTGCAGGGAAAAACTTGGTGCAACTGGGGCTCCCTTTGGGTTTGAGTGAACCAAAGTAAGTGAACTAAAGTAAAGTTTAACATGAATAGAAAAGTTCTTATTCTATATGTATATTCAAAATCTTATTCTAAAATATGTCTACACATCTAAATATTCTTATACAGCCTCATTCTATGTTAATACCGCACATCAGTATCTTCCTGCTTCTATTTTATTGACCATAGCTAGGCCAAATAGGATTTTTGGATTTCCTGCCTACAGCATGAGACAGGAGAGATCACTGATGAGAAAGGATCGGATCCTCTTCCTATGCTGATGAGCGCCAAAAACCCAGGATGTGTCAGTGGCTTAAGTCTCATGCAAAGGCATTCAACAGCAGGGCCCTGACTCAGAGGACAATCACCCACTCGCCTCAGCTGCTTTTAGGGAACGAAGGTTGGCAAACTCATTCAGGTGCCAAGAAAATGGGAGTTCTGGAGGTACATTTCTGAACCAAATTAGACTGCACCAATGAAGGGAGGTAAATCCTTCCTCCTATCATGGTTCATTCCAGTACATCAGCCATTTTTTTCCTCCTGAACAGGCTGCAATGCTGGAAATTAGCTAGGAAGGGAGAAAAAGTGCTAAAATGTAGCAAGCGAAACAAGTTGTGGTGGAAAGTGGAGGTGTGGGAGTTGGCAGAGAAGTGGCAATGGTAGGAGGTGGAGGAGGCTCAATTGCCTGGAAGAGACAGCTCATTCTGCAGGACATGCAGCCCATTCCCCCAGTTAGAGTGCAGTAGTAGGTGTGGGAGAGAAAGAGGGAGACCTCTAAGAGGAGTTACAGCTCTTGATAAGGCAGAAGCTGTGATAAGTCAGGTAATACTATGGTGAGCAAAGAGGTGGTGGAACCAAATGTTCCTGAGGAGATGTTCAAAGATGCCAAGTTTCATGCAGTGGGAGACTGATTCCTAGCTAACCTGTCTTGACCTCACTTTCCCTGGCCAAGGCACACATCACTCTTCCACCTCTGGGGCTTTCCCAGCCAGCTTGGCTTTGCACATGCTCAGGGTTGGGTGGTGTTGAAGGCAGGCAGGCAGGCAGGCAGGCAAGGCAGGCAGGCAAGGCAGGCAGGCAGGCAGGCAGGCAGGCAGGGATGGCACTCTCCTTCAAGTGTGCCCAAGGCATGTGCCCTGGCTGTCCCAACTTAGATACGCCTCTGCTTGTTAATAGCTTTGCTTAGGTCATGCCTACTGAGGGTGGTGGTTTCCTTCATTGAGTCAATCATCTCATGGAGGGTCTTCCCCTTTTCCTACTGTCTACAGTGTTTCCTAATATTATTGTCTTTTCCAGTGAGTCTGTGCCTGGGCCAAAAGTACTGCAAGTTCAGTTTAGTCATTTTAGCTTCTAGCAGCATAATTACCAGATCAAGCTTTTATTGGGCTGTATTTTATCAGGTTGCAAAGGAGCGTGGCATGTGTTTGGCGTTTCCCATGTCAAAATTCTGTATGCTGTACTGAAAATATATATTTTAAAAATATCTGGGAAAAGCCTGGGCTGAAAAATGTTCTCCTTGTGCGCAGAGGGGTTGAGGGAATTTTCAAACATTATAGATAAAGTAATAGATAAAGGAGCAGCAGTGGCGTAGGAGGCTAAGAGCTCATGTCTCTAATCTGGAGGAACCGGGTTTGATTCCCAGCTCTGCCGCCTGAGCTGTGGAGGCTTATCTGGGGAATTCAGATTAGCCTGTACACTCCCACACACGCCAGCTGGGTGACCTTGGGCTAGTCACAGTTTCCCGGAGCTCTCTCAGCCCCACCTACCTCACAGGGTGTTTGTTGTGAGGGGGGAAGGGCAAGGAGATTGTAAGCCCCTTTGAGTCTCCTGCAGGAGAGAAAGGGGGGATATAAATCCAAACTCTTCTTCTTCTAATGTAAAAGTGTATTTATTCATCAACAGTTCAGAGTTGTCAACATAATTTATTCTATCATTTAAGAGAGTTGATTATATCCTATATATAAAGAAAAAGTATATATGGTGGCAACATTTTGTACTTTTGCCCCTCTTCAAATATAAGGTAGATCCAGCCGTGCCGGAGAGTGATCCGGCATACAAATTTCCTTAATAAATAATTTTAAAAGGTCATTTTAAAGGGTGGCTGAAATAGAGTTGCAGTCAGCCGCTGGATCACGTGTCCTGAAGACAAACAGAAGGAGCTCCCAGCATGTCTTTGAGTTCTCCAACAAATAATCACTGATTTTTGTCAACTGTGCCAAGAGGAGGCTTCCGAGACAAAAGCTTATGAACTGGAAGGAAAATAAAAAACAACTCCATTTAACTTGTATCTGTACATCACAGATAACTGTAATTTGTGTCTAACCATGACTTTGGCCCAGATTGGAGGGAGGAGCAGAGGACATACACAACCCAGCACCCAACTGGGCTCACACCCATGTTGTCTTAATGTCTTTATATTGTTTCTCTTCACCAGTGATGTTATTTGTTGAGATATCTGAGCTCTTTCTGTTCATAGCTCAGCATGCAAATAGATATCTCAACGGTAATTTTGAACATAGTCTGTAAGCAGGTTTTTATAGCATGGACTACAAAGAATAAGACTGATCGGTTTATTAGGTTTTCCTTGGAAATTATAGTTAAATCTCGCAGACTTCTCTGATAAGAGGCAATGTTTTGTTTTCAAACCACTGTCTATCATGTCTTTGGACCAGAGTATTATCTCCAGCAACTACTAACACAGGGATTATTACCAAGAGCTAGACAGAATCCTTTCCATTGGCTGGAAGGATCAATAGAGAATTAGGTCGAAGCTGGCCTTTTGCTTTCTGAATGAGGAGCCATTCAGAAAGGGCTCTGTATCACTTTCCACAGATATTTTTAGGAAATGAGCTGTCAATTATTCATGCACGGTTAATTGCCTTGTCTTGGCTTTGTCTGGTTAAGAACATAACTCAATAATCCTTTGCAAAGCGATTTCCGCCGAACAATGGGCTTGTTTCAAAGAACCGAAGGGCCAGATGGCTTGTGAGATTGAGAATGACCACTGGAGCTTTGCAGATTGTTTACTTGTTCAGGTCGGGTTCCAGAAGACTGGCGGGGGCCTTGTTTGTGCATCGCAGCACAGAAACCAGAGTCTTGCAAAGACACCTTCGAGACAAACGGTCCAGATCCACACTCTTTTGAATGTACCAGTCAAAGAGTTATATGCACTGCATGCCAGCCTGGCACCAGTACTTGGCATGGGGTAGAGATATGAGGAATGGGAGGGGGGATGTGAGAGAAAGGGGGACTCTTCCCCCCCTTCAAGGATTTTTTTTAAAAAAAAACACTGTTGGGAAAAAATAGACTTTGGGGGATTAAAACATCATCCACAACCCCCCCTCCACCTGCGACACTCCAAAGTGCTTCTATAGTAATTATATAATATTTATGTGCAGTATATAACACTGAGTACTGGGCTCATCTGAACAAAGACTGTTGAAGGTACCATCATGCCAGGCTGTAAGACCAGCATCTGCCTGTACCCCAAACACTCCCGGTGATAGCTCTAAGTTTGCCAACTCTGGGTTCTGAAATTCCTGGAGACTTGGGGGAAGAGTTGGAGCCTCAAGAGGGGGGCGGGGTTATGGAGGGGAGGGGAGGGACCTCACCCAGATATAATACCACAGAGTCCTCCCCCGAAAGCAGTCATTTTCTCTAGGGCCCACCTGGAGAATGGGAACCCTAGGTGGCTTCCATTTTGTGGAATGGCGTATGTAAGGAGGTCAGAAGGATGCCCAATTTCCACTGTTTGGGAGAGCATTTTCATAAAAGGAATAAGGACCTGGTCAAAAGGGAGCCAACATGGTGTAGTGGTTAAGAGCAGATGCACTCTAATCTGGAGAACTGGGTTTGATTCCCTGCTCTGCCATGTGAGGAGCTGCTGCTGCTGCTGCTGCTGCTGCTTCTTCTTCTTCTTCTTCTTCTTCTTCTTCTTCTTCTTCTTCTTCTTCTTCTTCTTCTTCTTCTTCTTCTTCTTCTTCTTCTTCTTCTTCTTCTTCTTCTTCTTCTTCTTCTTCTTCTTCTTCTTCTTCTTCTTCTTCTTCTTCTTCTTCTTCTTCTTCTTCTTCTTCTTCTTCTTCTAATACTGCAGAAGGGCCCTTTCTGTAAAGTGAACATGGCTGTAATTTCAACTGCCTGTGAAAACTTTAGGCAATTCACTTTTCCTCTTCCCCTTTCACATTGCACTGTTTATTGGGATGTATTATATTGTCTTTATTTCATTTGTCTTAACTTGCATAATCCAGTTTTTATGGGACTGTTCCTTGTATGTATTATTACTATTATTATTACTGTCAATCACCACTGACTTATGGTGACTACTTAAGTTTTGCAATGCAAGAGACATTCGGAGGTGGTTTTTCATTGCCTGCCTCTGTGTCACGGTCCTGGTATTCCTTGGGGTATTCCAGGGGGACATATGGGGTCAAATGTCCCCGGGCTGCAGCCATTTAGTCATGTGGGGGCCAGAAAATAGCCCCCACCCCTCCTCCTTCCCCCTGGGTGCAAAAACTGTGTTTGGTTGTGGTGGGGGAGGGAGGCAGTCCATAAGGGGGGGGGGGTTGACCAGATTTTGCACCGGGCTACATTTTCCCTGGATATGCCTCTGGGTATTCCCAACCAAGGTCAGGGCTGAGAGTGTATGGCTGGTCACTGGTCCAAGATCACCCAGCAAGTTTCCATGGAAGCGTGGAGATTTGAACCTAGATTTCCCAGATCCTTGGCCAACAGCTTAACCATTATGCCACACCGGCTTCCTGTATGCATTATACTGGTCTTTATTGCATTGTTTTTATAATTCAGTAATGTGCCTTGAATCTCGGTGAGAAAGGCAGACTGTAACTGAAGTACGTTAATAAAGAAAGTTTAACAAAGCATCCCGATGCATGATAGACACACGTAATTCTTAAATCTTCTCGCTTGCTTCAAATTCCTCCATTTTCAGGAGCTTCTGAGGAGGAGGAAGTACTGGTAAACATATACACCAAACCAAGGGAAAAAAAGAAACACGTGAAAGAGCAGGCAGACTTTTCTTTCTTTCTTTCTTTCTTTCTTTCTTTCTTTCTTTCTTTCTTTCTTTCTTTCTTTCTTTCTTTCTTTCTTTCTTTCTTTCTTTCTTTCTTTCTTTCTTTCTTTCTTTCTTTATTATTTGATTTGATGTACCGCCCTATCCCCAATCTGATATATCGCCCTATCTGCAGTTCACATAAATATCTGTCCTGAAATGCATGGAAATAAAAATGCGAAATGGATTATCCTGGTTAGAAAACCTGACGGGAATGTTTTGGAGGATACATCGCTTGATTCTTTAAAATTAAATTTGGTTAAATTATATGGATTTCATGTGGCCAGCTAAGTGAAGATGATGAGGCATTTCTGAAGAGATCAATAAATTTAACTCAATATCAAGTTTAACTCAATATTTTTGATTCATTAAGGCTGAGGCAGACTGTTTTTATGGACTTGGAAATCATTTGGAAGATGAACTTGTGTGTAGTATAAAATCTGCGCTATTGCCTATAGTTTAGGTGGTTTTTGCATTGCTTCTGGATAATGCTGCTTGTATGGAGAAGCGATTGTGTAGTGTGCAGTGGTTAGGAGGCAGAAGTTCTCTAGGGGGTCTAAGGTGATCTCTCTCAGTCTAACCTCCCTCAGAGGCACATCATGTTCTTGACAGAAGAAGAAGAAGAAGAAGAAGAAGAAGAAGAAGAGGAGGAGGAGGAGGAGGAGGAGGAGGAGGAGGAGTAGTTTGGATGTATATCCCCCTTTCTCTCCTGTAGGGGACTCAAAGGTGTTTACAATCTCTTCCCCCCTCCCCACATGGAGACGTGGGGAATCAAACCTGGTTCTCTAGTCGAGTCTGCCGCTTTAACCACTTCACCATCCTGGCTCTAATTAATTTAGTAAATGAAACTCCATTTACAGAATAACTGCACCCCAAACACGAGCAAAACATTTATGACAAAACTGGCATAATATAGAAGGCAAAGGAAATCCCCCTTCGTTAGAGTGTCAGATGAGGATCTGGAAGATCCCCACTCTGCTGTAGAAACTTACTGTGTGATCTTGGATCTGTTACCCCCTCTTCTGGTAACCTACCTCATGGCGGGGGCGGGCTTGAGCATGAAACAGAGGAGAACAGAATGGTAAACTGAATTGGGTCCCTACTGGGGTGAAACGTGTGATATAAATTAAATACATACATACAACAATTTTGTAGAAAAATGGATTTTATTTGTAGGATACTGGAGTGATGGTTAGTCACAGCGTATGCCCCTTTTCTGCTTTTATATAATTGGCATGCGTTTTATTTGTGCATTTTATTCCCCACTAGCAATTCATTTTTTTTCCCTTTCAAAAACCTGCTCTGAAGAAGAGCAGGGAAAATGAATTAACTGTCCTTAGCCAATCAGCATTATGGACAGCAGCGAACAGGAAGAGTGATTTTCCCTTGAGCTCCATCCAAGGGGGAGGGAAAGAGAGGACACCGTCTGCTTGACAAAAATATGGTGCGTGCGTTTCTGTAATGCTCTACTGAGCTACGTTTATATGGATGCACCCAGAGGAAACTGACAATAACAGCTCAATTTTTCAAAACATTTTAATCTCAGAGAGGACCAGCTATGGTGTGTTTTATTGCACATATTTTACATAATGCTGAAATACATAAGAAAAGGGGAAAAAAGAGTCTATAACCCATTCATATAGAAGCAAAGGTGTTTGTGTTTCCTTATTGTATCATTCAAATCAAACCAAATCAAAGACCTTTAATGGCATTTTACAAATAATATAAGAAGAAGTGTCAGTCTAACACGTAACAAAGATTGCTCAGTATTCCCAGCCTTTATCTGTAGGTTGCACATTAAGCCTTTGCATCTTTTGGCTGTATGTTATTTTGGTCAATAAAGCTGCTTCTAAAAATAACTGTACCCTAAACGCATTCCGAAATTTGCCTCCTTGAATAGGTGAAGGAGGGAGAATGAAGAGATAGTCGCATTCTTCTCTGTTTCCATTTGCATTCATGAGCACTACTAGAATTAAGCTGCATTTCCTTCTCCCCAATTTAGCATTTGGAGGTTAAGGAGGAATACGGATACCTGAAACACAAGACAGCCAGGGTGGTGTAGTTGTTAGAATGTGAGACTAATATCTGGGAGGCCTGGGTTCAAATCCCTGCTCTGACATGGAAACTTGCTGAGTTTTGGACCAGACATACACTCTTAGGTCGATTCCCCACAGGGAAATTCTATCTAGATTAAACCAAGTTAATAAAGAAACTGCACCTTTTAATCAGGGTTTCAACCTCTCAAATGCAGCATATATTCAGCGAAGACATGTAGGCCTGTCTCTGATTCCAGACATGTAGCAGTCCCCACCACCACGCAATCTCCTTTGCAGGTCTCTCCTGATTGGTTGGTGTGCCGTGTTGGGGCGGGACCTTTTTGGGGTGGGGACCTGAGGTTCGCTCGTTTGCAAGGATAAAAGTTTAAATGTTTAGGCAGTTAAGTGGGTTTTTGCTTGTTTGCAAGGATAAACGTTTAAGAGTTCAGGCGTTTAAGCGGGTTTTCGCTTGTTTGGAAGGGTGGACGGTTAACTGTGTAAGCGGTTTTTTGTTATGCTAACCGAAACCCGGAAGAGGCTGTGTGCGCCGCCGAGAGCTGATTGGTTGCTAGACTTGTGTCACGCTCCACGGTGGGAATTTTAAACACGGATTGGACCCCCTTTCCTCCCCATGAAACTAGGTCGAAAGCATGCTAAGGTCTGCCAGGACGCGAGATAATGGGGAGAATGAGCGCCAGAAACGGAATGAATCCCTGTTTGTCACTCAAGCAGTGGGGAGATCTTCCTGAAACCTGGATATCTCGCGTGAGTATCACGCGATTAATTGACTGTGGGGAATCGACCTTATATCTGGGAGGCCTAGGTTAAAATCCTTGCTCTGGCATGGAAACTTGCTGAGTGGTCTTGGACCAGACACACACTCTCAGCCAAACCTACCTCACAGAGCTACTTGTGACGACAAAATGGAGGAGAGAAGAATGATGTAAGCCCAATTAGGATTGCCATTAGGGAGATAGGTGGGGTTGAAACAAAATACATAAATAAATATAGTAACAAGGGTTTGAAAAGGCATCTCCACTATTTCTTCAAAAGAAAAAAAAATGAGGCCAAGGGAACAGCATGGTGGGATTGTGCCTGTTAAATAAGACAGTTGGTGTGCATAGAATTCAAGGATTATATTTCTGCCTTCTCTTTATTACCCTGGCTGTAGGATGGCAGCTCACAAAATTATTGTCACTGTCTGTGTATGAAATATGAAGTCACATGCACCATCTGCCCCCTCCTGGACATATCTAGTTTTACACATTCCTGGCTTTGCTGGCCACACTCCTGTTTATGATATACAATACATGATTTCTCAGTGTGCAGGTTTATAGTGTACCAAACACATGAAGTAAACTTGTACCAACTTGTACGTGTCCTTGACCTCCCAAGATCAGTGCTCCCTAACCCAGGGGTCTGCAACCCGCAGCTCTGGAGCCGCATGCGGCTCTTTCAGCCTTATACTGTGGCTCCACATGGCCTGGAGGTTGGAGGGTAGCGAGGGCATGTCCCTCCCGCCCTCCAGAGCAGTGCTGGAAGAAAAGGTGAGTGGAGGAACCGAACCTGAGGTGGCTCCGTGCGTGAGGGCGCCGCTTTTCGCATCCCCTCCACTCACCTCTCCTTCTAGCACTGCTCTGGAGGGACATGTCCATGCTGCCCTCTGACCCCTGGAGGTTGGAGGGTAGTGTGGGCGTGTCCCTCCAGAGCAGCCACCATTTCCCTCTGCCATCCCCGCAGCCTCCATTCCCCTTTGCCCCAGGGAGCAGGCAGCTGCCTGGTCCAATAGGCAGAGGGGGTTTCCCTGCCCAGTGCCGCTGCTTCCCGCAGTGTGAGAGGTTGCGGCACCAGGCAGGTTGTGGCTGCCATCCCCCCTCTACCCCACAGAGCAGGCAGCTGCCTGCTCCGTTGGGCAGAGGGGTTTTCCCTGCCCGGCGCCTCCCCTCCCAGAGCTGGAAGGAAAGGTGAGTGGAAAGGCCAAACTGGAGACGGCTTCGTGCGGAGCCACCTCTCTGGCTCGGTAGATCTTCAGGGCTGTGGAAAATGGGTCCAAATGGCTCTTTGGGTGATAAAGGTTCCCGACCCCTGCCCTAACCTGAGCCAACGTGGTGTAGTGGTTAAGAGCAGGTGGATTCTAATCTGGAGAAGCTGATTTGATTCCCCACTCCTCTGTGGCAGAGGCTTACCTGGTGAACCAGATGTGTTTCCGCACTCCTACATTCCTTTTGGGTGACCTTGGGCTAGTCACAGTTCTTCAGAACTCTCTCAGCCCCACCTACCTCACAAGGTGTCTGTTTTGGGGAGAGGAAGGGAAATGAGCTTGTAAGCCACTTCGAGTCTCCTTACAGGAGAGAAAGGTGGGGTATAAATCCAAACTCTTCTTCATACCAGATCGCTTTTCCTGGGTGTGCTGGAAACTGAACCAGAGTCATTCCTGTGCATGCAGATCAGAAGGACTCTTCCCAAACTGGGGACAATTGGAGCATAGTTGGTGAAAGTTCTTCTTCTTCTTCTTCTTCTTCTTCTTCTTCTTCTTCTTCTTCTTCTTCTTCTTCTTCTTCTTCTTCTTCTTCTTCTTCTTCTTCTTCTTCTTCTTCTCCTTCTCCTTCTCCTTCTCCTTCTCCTTCTCCTTCTCCTTCTCCTTCTCCTGCTCCTGCTCCTGCTCCTGCTCCTGCTCCTGCTCCTGCTCCTGCTCCTGCTCCTGCTCCTGCTCCTGCTCCTGCTTCCATCTGTGGTGGTGAAACTTGGAAGTGGATGCTGCTGTGGAACAGGGGGAACAGGTCGGATCATTCCCAGGGTTGGAAAATCTGTGGTGGTGAAACTTGGAAGTGGATGCTGCTGTGGAACAGGGGGAACAGGTCGGATCATTCCCAGGGTTGGAAACTACTTCAGGCAGGTTCTACCCAGGCTTTAGAGCCAGGAATGCTGTGGCCTGGAATCGGAGTTACACCACCTGAAAGGGAAGTGTTAACTCCATTTCAGGCTATGGAGGGCTTTCAAGTTGACTGGAGGATTTTTCTTTGTTGCTGCTTCTCCCCATTGTTAGTATACCACTCTGGCATAGTAGGGGAAGGTGCTTCTCAGGTCTTCCTGCCCACGTGCTAGCCTAGAAAGGTGATGTTGGCACTGAAGAGAGGCCTTCTCTGGCAATTCATGTCACCTAAAAGTTCTTTGTTGAATCGATGCTTCAATGCTTCATAGCCTTGTGTACTCAATGTATACTTCATATACTCAATGCTTTGAAGATTGCCCCCCCCCCCCCCACAGGAAAGAACAGACAGAAATGCTGCAAGCAAACTGGTGAGGGGTAACTGAGTGGGCTCAGAAAATGGTACTGAGGAAGAAGTTCAGGGAGGCAGAGATGCATGGGAAATGTTTTGAAAACATTTCAACCAGAGAATTGTTTCAAAAAGGAATTCATTTAAAATATTTTGAGGCTGGAAATAAAAACATTTTGGGAACCAAAGAAGGTAAAAACAATGCAGAACTCCATTTTCCTGCCTCAAAACGTTTCACAAGTTTTGTGCAGAAAGGGCTGTAGTGGGTTGGGAAAATGACCCAGGGAGCATGGGTGAAGCTCCTCCATTCGTGTCACAGTCCCAGGCCAAATTAGGCATTTGTGGCGTTACCGAGTTTCCATGAGGAACTCACAGCTGCCGTCCCTCTGCAAGTTAAATGTCACATCTAGTTTAGGCCGAATACTCTATAAATATAACATATATATTAGTAGTGAATGAGTGCACTTTCGCCCACTGCAGAAGGAAATGGATGCAATCCGTAACCAGAGGGGAAGAGCTTCCAAAAAAGCATTATGTCAAGAAGTCTGAGATGTCTGTCTTCAGTATGAGAGGAGTGGGTGTTAAAAGATTGGGCTGCCAGACCTCCTGCTATCCCTGGAAGTCTCTTGCTGACAGCTCTCTTCTCCTGCTGCCATTTGGAGTGGTGGCGGGTATGAAATAATTTAGAAAACAGCAATGTCACTGATGTTACTACATCACTTCTGGGAACAACTGAAAGTGACATGGATCACTCTAGGAATTGCTGGAAACTCTATGGCCCCTACATCCCCACCCCCAATCCTCTGGCTCATTCAAGACTCTTCCTGTTTTAATTTCTGAAAGGGTGAAATAAATGAGAGTGACTGACACACATAAAAAAATGTAACAGGGAATCATTTTTTGTCTGCTCATGGTTCCTGTCTGATTGTACACCACGAGTGAAGGTGATAAAAACCACCATGTTGGGAAAATAAAAACCACCATGTTGGGAAAATGCAAAGGGTGTATCATAAAGACACAACAGTCTTAGACAAGCTCAAAAGACAACGATGTCCCAACAAATGTTCAGTGATGCGACTTGAAACACTTTTTGATTCCTGGCCGCCATTTTGTGGTCATTGCATTTCTTTTTTAAAACTCCGTGGATCTGATGCTACAAAACTTCAAAGCCTTGGGCTGTGATTCTCTGGGGGTCATGTCTTTGTAGCTATGAAGACACAATCCCCCCAAGTAAAAAAAAACGGACAAAAATACAGCACCAGATGGTCGACGGAAGCTCAGAAAATGGCACCAACAAGGAAGTCTGGGAGGTGTGAGAAACATCTTAGAGATTGCACAGCAAGTGAAAACGTTTTCAAAACATTACCACAAAAGAATTGCTAGGGGGTAGGGCGGTATACAAGACCCATTAATTAGTTAATAAATAAATAAATAAATAAATAAATAAATAAATAAATAAATAAATAAATAAATAAATAAATAAATTTAAAAAAGCATTGTGGAACTCAATGGAAGAAACATTTTATTTCTTGCCTAAAAACGTTTTATTTGTGTTGTGAGGAATGGATTGATGTCTTCACATGACAAACCAACACAAAGTAGCCCCGCATTAATTCTTTGATAGTTCTGTAAATCAGAATCATATTGATAAAAATGACAGTTGCTTTCCCAATTGCCCAGATCCTGAGAGAGGAGAGTTTCTTGGGATTTGGAAAGTGTCACACAATCCAGTAATGGCCTCCACAGTGACACTCTAGAAAATCGGAAATTTCCAGTGTATCTCCCAGCATCTGCCTACAGCGACCATGCTGAGGATCCTAATTACCCGTGAAATGTTGCCTAAAGTGATTATTTAAAGCAAATTTCCTGTTCCTTCCACATTACAGACACTTGAGGAATTTCAAGGAAAGTCAAAAACTAACAGATATTCCTGAGCCAAAAAAATTCTCTACGCATCTGGGTTGTCCCAGGAATTTTGCCTAAAATGCAGTTCAAATTTGGTGATTCTCACTTGGGTGAAATGCCTTAGGGCTTTTAAGGCACTATGCAAAACTGTTTTGATAAGACCTGCCGAATGTCTTGGGGTGACAGTCCAAGTCTGCACATCCCTAGTAAAAATAGCAATCAGTTGTCACGACTAACCAACCATTTGAAAAGAAACCCCCCCCCCCATAAAATCTTTGCTCTCGGACATTACATTGTATTGCAAACAACAAAACAGCCAAGGAAGAAACAGTCCCCCCCCCCATCATTCACATTGACATGGAAAAGGAGAGCAACATCGGCTGCTTCTTTTATGTTGCATTAAATGGTTTGGGTGACACCGTGACACAGAACAGAGGCAGGGAAAGAACCAACACAGACATAAATAGCATCAGGTGGTTGACAATGAATTGCCGGAACTACCCAGGACGGAGGAGAGAGGACTATCGGGAAGGTGAGATGCATTTGCTCTGCTCCATAATCTGGCATGGATCTTGACAGTCGCTTACTTGCTCCCTATAATCACAGGGTGCCTTTTGGCCATCCTTTGGGGATTTTTTCCCATGAGTACCCTGGAGAATTCTGCTCATTTGCTTCACTGGAGAGGTCATATAATGTGAGCATTTGAACGCTTCCTCCAGAGACAGAAATAGCACTGTAAGGTTAAGCACAGAGGATTGCATCCAGCCATGGGTGAGCAGCAAGGAAAATATACTTAATGCAGTTATGCTTGTGCAAGCAGCGGGCAAAGGCTCCAGCCATACCTAACATTTCCATATAATTTTAAACTAAATTATTCCGTGCATTAGAAGTAATGGAAGGCAGGACAGATGGTTTACATGATTTCACTTAATTTGGGATTCGAACGAGCATAAGAAGAAACATGGTCATTCTGCATGAGCCCCTGAAAACGTTTTGCAAATGTTTTCAAAAACGCCTATTTGGTGGATTCTGCATGGGCCCCAGGAGCGGTGGGGCACTGGTGTACATGACACGGGCCATTCGAACACTTCTGTCTGGGTGGCCCTGGTGCTGCCACAGCCTACGGTGGTGCCTCCACATGGAGATGCGCTACTTTT